>NC_141873.1:424518314-424669829 GCF_056163025.1 Triticum urartu | reverse complement strand
TACAATACCCTCCCAAGGGTACAAGATCGTAGCTGAGGTAACAAGCTACTCGTCGAAGTCCAAGCGGTACTACTAGTGAGAAAGATGTCTCACCTGCAAAACATAAATAAAGCAAACGTGAGTACAAAGGTACTCAGCAAGACTTACATCAGATCCTATCATACATGCATTTGTATCAAGAAGGTAATGTGGGGTTTAGTTGCAGCAAGCCAGCTTTGACTCAGTTGCTATCCTGTTCTACGATAACGAGAAACTTCTTTGAGGTGAGGCAGCGCACACGAGTCCACTAAACACCACATCAAAGACACTACTATGGATTCATCCTCGTCTCCTTACGAGAAGGCCATCCATAGCACTCACACTTGTCTTGAGCATTTTAGGGTATCCACTTTAAGTTGTCTATGTACCACGTAAGCATCCAAGAAGTCCATAACCGAGGACACGGCTATTCGAATAGATCATGATAACCCTGCAGGGGTGTACTTCTTCACACACGCTCTCACCACTTATCACCATGTACACGTCATGTATCTCGGCAACCTTCAAGCGGAAGCCTGGCGAGGGTGTCGGCCACGACCTGACTAACCACACAAGACTCTAGTGCAGATTTATCGCCTATTCGGGTTCCATCCGCAAGGAGATCCGACCGGGGTGTCGCTCACGGCCCCAAACGATATGTGCAGGGTTCCCAAGCCAACCTCGTCGGATGGATCTACGCTTGGTACACCGTGCCACTTGTGCCTAGTCTGTCCCAAGCCCAGTTGGCCGGGTGCCACTTGGTAGACTACTAACACTACCTACAAACACCAAAAACTATTTGCGACTCCTAGCAGAGATCAAGTTGGTTAATAAGTCGAGAGGGGCACTTAAGCATTCCAATGTGTGGTAGTAGCTAGTCATTGGACAACATACACGGAACTCAGTGCTTAAGGACGGTTCCAATGAGACAACCCACCATGTACTCCTACATGGCCTCTCACCGCTACCTTTACCAAATCGTGTTCACACGCTTAACTCTCAGCACCAGAACATATCGTACCACTCCAATTCATTCCCGATGAATCAAACCTGACACAACTCTAAGCAATAGCAGGCATGGCATGGCAAGAACACAACATGGCTCAATCAACTCCTACACATGCTAGTGGGTTTTAACTATTTACTGTGGCAATGACAGGTCATGCAGAGGAATGGGTTCAACTACCGCAGCATAAAGTAGCAGTTGAATCGTTGTTGTCCTCATGCAATAAATGAGAGAAGGAGCGAGAGACTAGGATTGTATCGGAATGAACAAGGGGGTTTGCTTGCCTGGTAGATCAACAAGGAAGGCACTGCTCCTCAGACAGGTACTCTAGAAGGGTCTCCGGAGCAGGACCTATCGAGAAGGAACAGTGTCGATAATCAAACACAAGCATGTGCAACAATATGATGCATGATCATGGCATGAGTATGTGATGTGCTTTGAGCTAATGCATTTAGCATTCTATTTGGAAGAGGTCCATTTGAACAAAGGTTCAAATGCAACTCTAAATTAAATCTTTATAAATGCCATTTATATGTTTTCACCTATACAGCAAGTATAAGTTGGTTATACATGCATGAAACTAGTACAGATGGATAGATTGAATTTTTCTGATAATTTTTCATATATAAATTATTTCAATCTGAGCTACGGTTGAATTTATATGAATTTTTGAAGTTTATATCAATTTCTGGAATTCTCTGAATTATTTAAAATCTAGAAAAAATCATTATTGTGTCAGCATGACATCACAGAGGCGTTAGCAGGGCTGACCAGGTCAAACTTGACGTGTGGGGGCCACACGTCAGTGACACCGGGGCTAAACCCAAGTCAAACCCAGCTGACCAGGGTTTGACCGAGCCCTGGGGCCCAAAGTCAGTGGCTCAGGGGGTGGATTAAGTGGCAGGGTTAGCAGCTAATCACGCGCCACGTCAGCCGCCGGAGTTTCGCCGGCGACGACCTCGAGCCACGGCGGAAGTTCGCCGGAACGAGCTGGAGGCCATGGTTTGGCACACGGAGGCCACCGGCGGATAGCCCGTGCACGGGCGCATCCAGCTGCGCTTAGGGGAGGCGGCGGGAACCGCGGAGCTCGCCGGAGCAGAGCTCGCGGCAGCGGCCGGAGTCGGGTGCGTGCGGGTTAGGTGCTGCGGGGCACTAGGGGGCTGCGGTTGGGTGCAAACGACGCGCGGGAGGGCACTGAGAACGGCGGTGAGCTCGGTTGCGAGCTGTGGCAGCTGTGGCCATGGCGGCGACATGAACGGCGGAGCTGAGCTCTCGGCCAAGCTGGCCGACAGGGCTAGGGGGCACTCGAGCTACGGGGCTAGGGGAGGAGGAAGGGGAGCTCACAGCAAACTCGAAGGCGTCGTCGGTGAGCTCGGGGAGGACCAGTCGGTGACGAATTTAGTGGAGGCGATCCGCGGCTCTGATGAAGGGGATGACGGCGGTGGCGACACTGCAGTGCTCCTGGCCTCGTCCAGCTCGACGAGGAGGCGTAGTCGAGGGCGGCGGTGCTCCTAGACAGCAGCAAGGGACGGGGCGGTGGCGATGGTCGCGGTGGCTCACGGCGATGTGCTGCGGTGGCATTCGGGCGCGGGAGAGAAGATGGGCAGAGGAGAGTAGAGAGCTCGGGAGAGAGTGAGGAGAGGCCAGGGGGCTCGGTGGAGCTCTCTGGGGTGGATAGCACTGAGGGGAAGGGGGGGCAGGCAGACAAGAGCGTGGCGTTCATGCGCGCGCTCACCGTGCCCTCCTTCGCCTCCTCCTGGCAAGGAGGAGGATGACTGGCTTGACCAGTTGGGCCGGGCCAGGCCACACAGTGGTGGACCAGCACAGGAGCTGGCCGCAGGTAAGGTCCAGGTAAGTTTTTCCATTTCTTTTCTTTTCTATTTTCTGACATTTTTTGTTTTAATAAAAATACTAAATCAATTTATTTTCTTCTGAAATTTATTGTAGGAGCTAGTTGAAGTATTCCAGAGCCCCTCACATAAAAAATCAGAAATGTTGGACATATATAAATAAATATATCATATATATATCCAATGCAAATAATTATTGCATTAATTCCAAATGGCCAAAATAAATATTTATGAGTTCCTAAAAATATTGGTTTGATTTTTACCTCTGACCAATATTTTGAAAGAGCAACATGAACATTTTCTTGGACCTTTTTGGAGCAATTTTTATCTGGGTTATTTCTAGAAATGATTCTGAGGGTTTCACAAATCCCCATTTCAAATTTAAATGGAATTTGAACATGATGCACAATTGACTAGCTAGTCTAGATCATACCAGAACTAGGGATGTGACAACTCGCCCCCACTCGGAAGAATCTCGTCCCGAGATTCAGGGGTCGGCGAAAAGAAAGCAGGGTACTCAAGTCGAAGACGATCTTCCCACTCCGAAGTAGCTTCTCTTTGGGAATGATGAGACCACTGAACCTTGAGAAACTTGATGTTATGACGTCGAGTGACACGCTCTGCTTGATCCAGAATGCGGACGGGGTACTCTCGATATGTGAGGTTATCTTGGAGATCAAGCGTTTCGTTGTCCACTCCGCGGATGGGATCCGAGAAGCAACGCCTGAGTTGAGAGACGTGGAAGACATCATGAACTCGAGAAAGATGTGGGGGTAGTTCCAACTGGTAGGCAACCTCTCCTCGTTTAGCGAGAATGAGAAAAGGACCAATGTAACAAGGATCCAACTTGCCCTTGATACCGAAACGATGGGTACCCTTCAAAGGGGTAACCCGAAGGTAAGCCTTGTCGCCAACTTCATAAGACACTTCCTTATGACGACGGTCATACTGGCTCTTTTGACGAGATTGGGCTGTTTTCAAATTCTGACGAATGATGCAAACTTGCTCTTCTGCCTCCTGGATCATATCCGGTCCAAAGAATTGTCTTTCACCGGTTTCTGACCAGTTCAAAGGTGTTCGACATCTTCGTCCATACAGAATCTCAAAAGGAGCTTTCTTGAGACTAGATTGGTAGCTATTGTTATAAGCAAACTCGGTGAAAGGAAGGCACTTCTCCCAATCCATACCAAATGAGATAACGCAAGCTCTAAGCATGTCTTCGAGGATTTGGTTGACCCTTTCCACCTGACCACTTGATTGAGGGTGGAAAGCGGTACTGAAGGAAAGATGGGTGCCCATGGCAGTTTGGAAACTCTCCCATAAATGAGAAGTGAAAAGACTACCACGGTCTGAATTGATCTCTAGTGGAACACCATGAAGTGACACTATTCGAGAAATATATAAGTCAGCAAGCTGACTAGCAGTGATACTCTCTCGAGAAGGTAGGAAGTGAGCCACTTTGGAAAGACGATCAATGACTACGAAGATAGCATTATTCCCTCTCTTGGTCCTGGGAAAGCTGGTGATGAAGTCCATACCAACTTTATCCCATTTCCATTCAGGAATAGCTAAAGGCTGAAGGGTGCCAACAGTTCTTTGATGCTCTGCCTTAACGCGACGACAAACATTGCAGTTAGCAATAAACTGAGCAATTTCTCTCTTCATCCTAGTCCACCAGAACCTCTGGCGCAGGTCCTGATACATCTTAGTACTACCGGGATGAATTGTGAGAGGAGATTCATGGGCCTCCTTAAGAATCGGTTGTCGCAGATGTTGATTCTTGGGAACCACCAAGCGATTCTCAAAGAAAACAACACCTCGATCATCCATAGAGAAACATCCACCAACTCCCTTCCTAATGTTTCTCTTGATGCGGATAACACCCCTATCAAACTTCTAATCAGTAATGATCTGATCCTCAAGGGTAGGTTTCGCCACCAAGGTAGAAAGGAATCTGTGAGGAGCAATGTGAAGGTTAAGCTTACATAATTCCTCATGGAGAAGTGGCTGGCCCTGTTGCAACATGAGATTGTTGCAATAGGACTTACGACTTAGCGCATCAGCCATGACATTCCCCTTGCCTGGGGTGTAGGTAATTCCTGAGTCGTAATATGAGATCAACTCCAACCAACATCTCTACCTAAGGTTCAAATCTAGTTGGGTGAAGATATACTTGAGACTTTGGTGGTGGGTGTATATCTCGCAACGTTTACCGAGAAGGTAATGTCGCCATGTCTTAAGTGCATAGACTACGGCTGCAAGCTCTAGATCATGTGTAGGATAATTCTCCTCATGTGGATGCAACTGTCGAGATGCATAGGCAATCACATGACGATCTTTCATAAGAACGCAACCTAGTCCCTGTCATGAGGCATCACAATAGATAACAAAGTCCTTAGTGAAATCCGGTGGCACAAGTATGGGAGTAGAAGTCGGGCGTCTTTTCAGTTCCTGAAAGCTGTACTCACACTGTGGGGACCACTCAAACTTTTTATCTTTCTTGAGAAGTTACATGAGAGGTTTGGCCACTTTGGAGAAGTTCTCAATGAAGCGGCGACAATAACTGGCTAGGCCAAGGAAACTCCTAACTTTCTTAACCATTTCAGGTGGAGTCCAATCAAGAACGGCTTGAACTCTCTCGGGATTGACAACAATGCCCTTAACAGAGATTACGTGGCCGAGATAGGTCACTTCTGGCAACCAAAATTCGCACTTGGAGAACTTGGCATAAAGGCGGTGTTCTCTGAGTTTCTCTAACACAAGCCTAAGATGTTCGGCATGCTCTTTCTCGTTCTTCGAGTAAATAAGAATATCATCGAGGTAGACCACGACGAACTTATCTAAGTACTCCATGAAGATCGAGTTCATCAAGCGAGAGAATGTAGCTGGAGCATTGGTTAGACCAAAGGACATGATGGTGTACTCGTACTGACCATAACGAGTGACAAAAGCCGTTTTAGGAATGTCCCCATTTCTGATCTTGATTTGGTGGTAGCCTAACCTCAAATCCATCTTGGAGAAGACTGAGGATCCAGCGAGCTGATCATATAGATCATTGATCCTGGGGAGCGGATACTTGTTCTTTATCATGACCAAATTAATGGGGCGATAATCTACAACCATCCGATCCGTACCATCCTTCTTCTTGACAAAGAGGACGGGGCAAGCCCAGGGAGAAGAACTAGGATGGATGAAACCCTTTTGCAAGGACTCATCAAGTTGTTTCTTAAGCTCGGCTAGCTCTAAGGGTGACATCTTGTAAGGTCTCCTAGAAATTGGGGCGGTTCCGGGGATAAGATCTATGACAAACTCTACATCTCTGTCAGGTGGAATACCTGGCAGTTCCCCTGGAAAGACATCCGGAAAGTCGCGGACTACCGGGATATCTTCAAGGTCAGGAAGAGGGCTGGCATTTAGAGAATAGAGTTGACGCTTTGCAATTTTGGTGGAGACAGTGACTATCTTGCCAGATGGGTGTGTGAGCTGAACAGACCTGGTGTAACAGTCAATCTTGGCATAATGAGCTTTCATCCAATCTATACCCAAGATGATGTTAATATTTGAAGACTTAAGGGATATCAAGGAAGCTAGGAATACAAGTCTGTCAACATGTATTTCATTGCCATAACTTATCCTAGAAGTTTTCCACTTGGATCCAGGAGTTTGAATGAGTAGTGGGGAGGGAATATCACAAAATGACATGTCGTGCAAGCGGGCATAACTTTCAGAAATGAAGAAGTGAGATGCTCCAATATCGAATAGAACCGAAGCTGGATGACAGTTGACAAGGAGTGTGCCAAGAACGACATCTGGATCATCATGAGCGTCTTTAGCTGAGACGTGATGCACACATCCAAGTTCAGTGGGAGCTGACTTGGCACTAATCATCTTGCGTGATGGCTTACTACCACGGCCAACAGACTTCTTGGGCTGGGGTGGAGCAACACGGGTCTGAGTGCAATTACGGGCAATGTGGCTTGGCTCTCCGCACTTGTAACAAATCTTGGAGGTAGGACAAGGACCCGCATTAACAAGTGGTCTACCAATAGGCATGGGTGTAGCATACGGTTGAACTGGGTGAGGTGCCACACAAGAAGGCCTTGGTGTATAACCGGGTGGAAGAGCGGAGTTCGGAACCCAAATCCGGCGCTTCTGAGAACTAGAACCGGAGGAAGAACCCAAATCACGGGTGTGCTTATGGGACTCCTCGTAAGTGAGTTGAGATGTCTCTGCATTAATGGCCTTATTCACAAGAGCCTGGAATGTATTGCAATGGTGCAAGTGGAGATCACGACGCAACTTGGGGTTGAGACCCTTCCGGAACCTAGCCTGCTTCTTGGCGTCTGTGGACACCTCTTCTGTAGCATAGTGGGCAAGGTTCTCAAATTCCCTACTGGAAGCATCAACAACCATCTTACTCTAGGTGAAACTAAAGAACTCTTCTCTGTTGCGGTCAATGAGAGCCTGAGGAATGTGATGCTCGCGAAAAGCCTCAGTGAAATCTCTCCAGGTGGTTATCTAGCTAGCTGGAAGCATAGCCTCATAGTTCTGCCACCAGAGACTAGCAGGACCTTCAAGGTGATATGTAGCATAGGTCAACTTGTCACTTTCAGCTACGTTCGCAGAATGCAGCTTGTGAGTGATACTGCGAAGCCAGTCATCTGCATCGAGTGGTACGATGGAATGATGGAAGGTAGGTGGTTTTAGACCAATGAAATCATAAATGGTCGCTGACTCCTTGCATTGGGGTGCGGTGTTCTCCTCGATACATGCTAACAAGCAGTTGGTCTCATGCTTGTTCATCTCAACTTCTAACATGAACTTTGCCAACGAAGACTGATCGGGAGGATCCTCATCCCTACCATCTCTGTGGTTCCGGCTACGAGCAACAGAATTTTGGTTAACCGACAACATCCTGAAGAATGAAACCAAGGAAACAAGGATGGATTCAGCATCATCATAAGGATGTAGAATATAGTACAAGGAAAATACTATCTCTTGAACTCCTAGGACAATTCCGGAAGCATAACGGCAGTAGAATGCTCAAAATGAAACATTCTGCAAGGATGGGGTAGCACCAAACTCAACATCATCACTCAGGGTTCTGAGATATTACTAAGCAGACTACACCGGAAGTACTAGAAAACTTTAATATGACTCTGATCAACCAATCCTATGGGACTACGGAGTAGTAACACGTGATCCTGATAGACAGAAGAGGAAGCCTAGTTCCTTAACCCTGTAGGAAAAATAGGATGACTCCGATCAGAAGGCCAAGAGGTGAAAGGAGTAAAAAGAGTCTTACGTTCCCTTCCACAATCAATTCCCTTAAATACTAAAGAGTTTCTAGACTCAACTTCGACCAGGTTGGCTTGGAAATCCTACAGGCAGTCAGGCTCTGATACCAAAACTGTCGGGACCCTGATCCCAAGTCACATCGATCTAGCCGGTAACACCTCATATCACTTTGCGGCCTCACGCACGGTATTCCCACGGGTCTCGCCTTACCCTGGTCCGGGACCGTTTGCGCCTTTTGGCTCACGTATATGATTGTTTTGCTACCATCCATATGACAGAGAACCCGGGCCGACATGCCTAGTCGTGAACCCAAAGCGGCACTAACGTATGGGGACAGGCATACATGATTCACATCGAGCATGTCGGTCAGCAGCGTGTGAATCCAGGCTGTAGCACTGGGCTAACAGGACTCCGGGGAACCCGGGCTGTAGCAGGCTAGGCAGGACTCCGGATGTCACTGCGTGACATTTCCCCGAAGGGACAGACACAGGAAGAAAGTGAAACACATGCCGGCCAGTCAAGTGTCCTGAGCAGTAGTGCTGGGCTAGCGGGACTCCGATGAACCGGGCTGTAGCGGACTACTATGGCTCAAAGAAGCACTAGACTAAATTTCCCCATAAGAGAGGCTGCCAAGGATAAACAACTAGATTGTCGGATCCCACACATAGCAATACACGTCACACGTATGCATAACATGCAAGTATGTGTTGTACAACATGGCATCACAACATAATGCAACTCATATAGCTAAAGGCCCAAAAGAGCCACATAGCATTAATACAAACAGGGGTCACATGACCCATCATTCAGAGCAAATAAGCAACGGAATCCTGACTATCTACAATACCCTCCCAAGGGTACAAGATCGTAGCTGAGGTAACAAGCTACTCGTCGAAGTCCAAGCGGTACTACTAGTGAGACAGATGTCTCACCTGCAAAACATAAATAAAGAAAACGTGAGTACAAAGGTACTCAGCAAGACTTACATTAGATCCTATCATACATGCATTTGTATCAAGAAGTAATGTGGGGTTTAGTTGCAGCAAGCTAGCTTTGACTCAGTGGCTATCATGTTCTACGACAACGAGAAACTTCTTTGAGGTGAGGCAGCGCACACGAGTCCACTAAACACCACATCAAAGACACTACTATGGATTCATCCTCGTCTCCTTACGAGAAGGCCTTCCATAGCACTCACACTTGTCTTGAGCATTTTAGGGTATCCACTTTAAGTTGTCTATGTACCACGTAAGCATCCAAGAAGTCCATAACCGAGGACACGGCTATTCGAATAGATCATGATAACCCTGCAGGGGTGTACTTCTTCACACACGCTCTCACCACTTATCACCATGTACACGTCATGTATCTCGGCAACCTTCAAGTGGAAGCCTGGCGAGGGTGTCGGCCATGACCTGACTAACCACACAAGACTCTAGTCCAGGTTTATCGCCTATTCGGGTTCCTTCCGCAAGGAAATCCGGCCGGGGTGTCCCTCACGGCCCCAAACGATATGTGTAGGGTTCCCAAGCCCACCTCGCCGGATGGATCTACGCTTGGTACACCATGCCACTTGTGCCTAGTCTGTCCCAAGCCCACCTGGTCGGGTGCCACTTGGTAGACTACTAACACTACCTACAAACACCAGAAACTATTTGCGACTGCTGGACAGAGATCAAGTTGGCTAATAAGTCGAGAGGGGCACTTAAGCATTCCAATGTGTGGTAGTAGCTAGTCATTGGACAACATACACGGAACTCAGTGCTTAAGGACGGTTCCAATGAGACAGCCCACCATCTACTCCTACATGGCCTCTCACCGCTACCTTTACCAAATCGTGTTCACACGCCTAACTCTCAGCACCAGAACATATCGTACCACTCCAATTCATTCCCGATGAATTAGACCTGACAAAACTCTAAGCAATAGCAGGCATGGCATGGCAAGAACAGAACATGGCTTAATCAACTCCTACACATGCTAGTGGGTTTTAACTATTTACTGTGGCAGCTACAAGTCATGCAAAGGAATGGGTTCAACTACCGCAGCATAAAGTAGCAGTTGAATCGTTGTTGTCCTAATGCAATAAATGAGAGCAGGAGTGAGAGAGTAGGATTGTATCGGAATGAACAAGGGGGTTTGCTTGCCTGGTAGATCAACAAGGAAGGCACTGCTCCTCAGACAGGTACTCTGGAAGGGTCTCCGGAGCAGGACCTATCGAGAAGGAACGGTGTCGATAATCAAACACAAACATATGCAACAATATGATGCATGATCATGGCATGAGTATGTGATGTGCTTTGAGCTAATGCATTTAGCATTCTATTTGGAAGAGGTCCATTTGAACCAAAGGTTCAAATGAAACTCTAAATTAAATCTTTATAAATGCCATTTATATGTTTTCACCTATACAACAAGTATAAGTTGGTTAGACATGCATGAAACAGGTACAGATGGATAGATTGAATTTTTCTGATAATTTTTCATTTATAAATTATTTCAATCTGAGCTACGGTTGAATTTATATGAATTTTTGAAGTTTATATCAATTTCTGGAATTCTCTGAATTATTTAAAATCCAGAAAAAATCATTATTGCGTCAGCATGACGTCACAGAGGCGTCAGCAGGGCTGACAAGGTCAAACCTAACATGTGGGGGCCACACGTCAGTGACACCGGGGCTAAAGCCGAGTCAAACCCAGCTAACTAGGTTTTGACCGAGCCCTGGGGCCCAAAGTCAGTGGCTTAGGGGGTGGATTAAGTGGCATGGTTAGCAGCTAATCACGCGCCACATCAGCCGCCGGAGTTTCACCGGCGACGACCTCGAGCCACGGATGAAGTTCGCCGGAACGAGCTGGAGGCCATGGTTTGGCACACGGAGGCCACCGGCGGGTAGCCCGTGCACGGGCGCATCCAGCCGCACTCAGGGGAGGCCGCGGGAACGGCAGAGCTCGCCGGAGCAGAGCTCGCGGCGGTGGCCGGAGTCGGGTGCGTGCAGGTTAGGTGCTGCGGAGCACTAGGGGGCTGCGGTTGGGTGCAAACGATGCGCGGGAGGGCACTGAGAACGGCGGTGAGCTCGGTTGCGAGCTGTGGCAGCTGTGGCCACGGCGGCGACATGAATGGCGGAGCCGAGCTCTCGGCCAAGGTGGCCGACAGGGCTAGGGGGCGCTCGAGCTACAGGGCTAGGGGGAGGAGGAAGGGGAGCTCATAGCGAACTCAAAGGCGTCGTCGGTGAGCTCGGAGAGGACCAGTCGGCGACGAATTTAGCGGCGGTGATTCGCGCCTCCGAGTAAGGGGATGACGGCGGTGGCGATGCTGCAGTGCTCCTGGCGTCGTCCAGCTCGACGAGGAGGCGTAGTCGAGGGCGGCGGTGCTCCTGGACAGCAGCAAGGGACGGGGTGGTGGCGATGGTCGCGGTGGCTCACGGCGACGTGCTGCGGTGGCGTTCGGGCGCGGGAGAGAAGACGTGCAGAGGAGAGGAGAGAGCTTGGGAGAGAGTGAGGAGAGGCCAGGGGGCTTGGTGGAGCTCTCTGGGGTGGACAGCACCGAGGGGAAGGGGGGGCAGGCAGGCAGGAGCGTGGCGTGCATGCGCGCGCTCGCCGTGCCCTCCTTCGCCTCGTCCTGGCAAGGAGGAGGATGACTGGCTTGGCCAGTTGGGCCGGGCCAGGCCGCACAATGCTGGCCCAGCACAGGAGCTGGCCGCAGGTAAGGTCCAGGTAGGGTTTTCCATTTCTTTTCTTTTCTATTTTCTGACATTTGTTTTGATTAAAACAAATACTAAATCAATTTATTTTCTTCTGAAATTTATTGTAGGAGCTAGTTGAAGTATTCCAGAGCCCCTCACATAAAAATCAGAATTGTTGGACATATATAAATAAATATATCATATATATATATATCCAATGCAAATAATTATTGCACTGATTCCAAATGGCCAAAATAAATATTTATGAGTTCCTAAAAATATTGGTTTGAGTTTTACCTCTGACCAATATTTTCAGAGAGCAACATGAACATTTTCTTGGACCTTTTTGGAGCAATTTTTATCTGGGTTATTCCCAGAAATGATTCTGAGGGTTTCACAAATCCCCATTTCAAATTTAAATGGAATTTGAACATGATGCACAATTGACTAGCTGGTCTAGGTCATACCAGAACTAGGGATGTGACATCCTTCACCTTGTCGGCATGGACTAGGGCCTGAGCATTGAGTGCCTCTTTGTGCCTCTGCTCCAGCTCCAGGGTCCGCTGCATGACGAGCTTCTCGACCTCCTCGTCCTTGCCGCGGAACGTGGCGGCGAGCGCCTTCTCACGAGCGGCAAGGTCCTCCTCCTACGAGTTCACCAGGGCCTGCTGCTGTTGCCGGGCAGCTTCGTCCGCAACGACCTCATTCTTCGCCACCTCCTGGGCCTTTTAGCTACCGGCCTGCTTCAGGATGAGCTCCCGCCTGCGGCCCTCAGTTCATCCCTAGCCTTGCCGAACCTGACCTGTGTCTCAGCGACGCACTCCTCAAAAGCCGCTTCTGCCTTGTCCACCGCTGCCATCCTGGATTTTACCTTGTCTTGGCGGGCCCGGTGGAGTGCCTAGAGCCTCTGGAAGTTGGCGCCCATGGCTCAGAGGAGCTGCTCCTCTTGGGAACCGCCACCGCCGGTGCTCGGTTCATCAACAACCTGGAGCCTGGCAGAGGCAAGTGCCTCGTCGTCATACACCTCCCCCTCGGTTGGCACCCCGGTGCTCGCCGTCCCTAGGAGGTGGACAAACAGGTCGTCGCCCACCTTCAAGTACTTGCCCGGCCCAGGGGCGGCAGAGGAGGAAGGTTGGTCATCAACCACCCCCTCCCCGACAGGCACCTTGCCGGCCTCCTTGGCAGCGGCCTTGTCGTTCTCCCCGGCAGGACCCCTTGCCAGCCTCCTCGGCAGCGGCCTTGCCGGCCTCCCCGGCAGGCCCCTTGGCGGCCTCCTCAGCGGCGGTCTTGGCGGCCTCCTCGGCGGCAATCTTGTTGGCCTCAGCCTCGGTGTCCTTAGCGACATCCCCGATGACAGTGTCAATATCCTCCCGGTCCACCGAGGGAGGGTCTGGATACCGAGAAAGGGAATGAGACAGAGCCAAGATCAAGGTTCAAAAAGAAGAAGAAAGAATAGGCACGGGAGGAAAACAACTTACTCGCACCAGGCTGGGAGGAAGTGGCGCCCTCCCCAGCAACATTCGTTGCCGGGGCAGAGCCACCGGCACCCGTGCTCGCCTCCTCCTCCATACGCGTGGGCTCGAGGGTGGATGCCCTTGCCGGGGACGCCCCTTTGGGCGGTGTAGTCTAGGGGGGCGGCGTGTTGGGAGTGGCCCTCAACGGCTCCTCCTATTGCCGTTCTTCTCCTACAAACCCAGCAAGGTCAGCATCAAGAATTTACACCCGAACGCTCATTAGTGAAGAAGTGAGTGATGAACTCACACTTGGGGCTGAAGCGAGGGCTGCGTCGGGGGCTGTCGTTCGGGCTGCTCTCCAACAACACCGGCGTACGCGAAATACCCGCCGGAGGCTTGTCGCCCGTCGAGGCCCTGGCCCTCTTCGCCACCCTCTGGGCCAGCATCTCCGTGTCCCTATGAAGATAACATCATATCAAAAGAGGATAACACGGGCATAAGGTCAGGAGATGATGGGGGTGAAATACTTACTCGTCCTCCACTGGCTTCCTCTTCCTCTTCTGGCTAAAAGATCCAAGGTCGAATTCGACCTCTAGGGTGCTGTCCGAGGGAGGGGGAGAAGGAGATGCGGTCCGGCGCCGCTTGGACGAGGAGGAGGCAGTCGTGTCTTCTTCGCCACCATGGCCTTCACCGCCTTCTTCATTGTCGCACCCTTCATCGCCCTCGTCTCGCGCACGGGCTGCTCCTGAGCCGGTGGCCGCTACACGGCTCTGCCAGACCGGACCGGCTCACCGGAGTTGGCCCGCCCCAGGACGTGTTTCCTCCCCGCGGACGGAGGGTCGCCCGCCTCGGCTTCCTCTTCGGGCGAATCGTCGCCCGCATCTTCATTAAGGGGGGGCCCGGCGCCGTCGCCATTTGCTTCCCCGGCAGACTCCGCCCACTAGGCGAGCTCTTTCTCCTCCGCGGCCGCGTGCTACGTCTTGAGCTTGCGTTGGTTTTCCCCGAAGAGGAAGGGATGATGTAGCAGAGTAGCGTAAGTATTTCCCTCTGTTTTTGAGAACCAAGGTATCAATCAAGTAGGAGCCCACACTCAAGTCCCTCGTACCTGCACAAAGCGATAGCTACTCGCAACCAACGCGATTAGGGGTTGTCATGCCCTTCACGGTCACTTACGAGAGTGAGATCTGATAGATAGAATATTTTTGGTATTTTTGTTATAAAGATGTAAAGTAAAAAAGTAAAGGCAAAGTAAATAGCAAAACAATATAAAAGTGATGGAGATTGATATGATGAGAATAGACCTGGGGGCCATAGGTTTCACTAGTGGCTTCTCTCAAGAGCATAAGTATTCTATGGTGGGTGAACAAATTACTGTTGAGCAATTGATAGAATTGTGCATAATTATGAGAACATCTAGGCATGATCATGTATATAGGCATCATGTCCGTGACAAGTAGATCGAAACGATTCTGCATCTACTACTATTATTCCACTCATCGACCGCTATCCAGCATGCATCTAGAGTATTAAGTTAAAAACAGAGTAACGCCTTAAGCAAGATGACATGATGTAGAGAGATAAATTCATGCAATATGAAATAAAACCCATCTTGTTATCCTCGATGGCAACGATACAATACGTGCCTTGCTGCCCCTTCTATCACTGGGTAAGGACACCGCAAGATCGAACCCAAAGCTAAGCACTTCTCCCATGGCAAGAACTACCAATCTAGTTGGCCAAACCAAACGGATAATTCCAAGAGACTTGCAAAGATAACCAATCATACATAAAAGAATTCACAGAAGATTCAAATATTATTCATAGATAGACTTGATCATAAACCCACAATTCATCGGTCTCAATAAACACACCGCAAAAAGAAGATTACATCGAATAGATCTCCACGAGAGAGGGGGGGAACTTTATATTGAGATTCAAAGAGAGAGAAGAAGCCATCTAGCTACTAACTATGGACCCGAAGGTCTGAGGTAAACTACTCACACTTCATCGGAGAGGCTATGATGATGTAGAAGCCCTCCGTGATGACGGCCCTCTTCCGGCGGAGCTCCGGAACAGGCCCCCAGATGGGATCTCGTGGATACAGAAAGTTGCGGCGGTGGAATTAGCTTTTTGGCTCCTGTTCTGATCGTTTGGGGGTACGTGTGTATATATAGGAGGAAGAAGTACGCCAGAGGAGCAACGAGGGGCCCACGAGGCAGGGGCGCCCTAGGGGGGGTGCCCCCACCCTCGTGACCGCCTCTTTTGTTCCTTGGAGCAGGGTCCAAGTCTCCTGGATCACGTTCGCTGAGAAAATCACGTTCCCGAAGATTTTATTCCGTTTGGACTCCGTTTGATATTCCGTTTCTTCGAAACACTGAAATAGGCAAAAAACAGCAATTCTGGGATGGGCCTCCAGTTAATAGGTTAGTCCCAAAAATAATATAAAAGTGGAAAATAAAGCCCAATATAGTCCAAAACAGTAGATAATATAGCATGGAGCAATCAAAAATTATAGATACGTTGGAGACGTATCACCGCGTCGGCCTCTGCTACCTCTTGAGCATGCGTTGGTTTTCCCTTGAAGAGGAAAGGGTGATGCAGCAAAGTAGCATATGTGTTTCCCTCAGTTTTTGAGAACCAAGGTATCAATCTAGTAGGACACTACACGCAAGTCACCTAGTACCTGCACAAACAAACAAGAACCTCGCAACCAACGCGATAAAGGGGTTGTCAATCCCTTCACGGTCACTTACAAAAGTGAGATCTAATAGAGATAATAAGATAAATATTTTTGGTATTTTTGTTGTATAGATTGAAAAGTAAATATTGCAAAATTAACGGCGAAAGAAATAGCTAGTTGACAGGAAAATAATATGATGTAAAGTAGACCCGGGGGCCATTGTTTTCAATAGTGGCTTCTCTCAAGATAGCATATATTACGGTGGGTGAACAAATTACTGCCCAGCAATTGATAGAAAAGCGCATAGTTATGATTATATCCAGGCATGATCATGAACATAGGCATCACGACCGTGTCATGTAGATCGAAATGATTCTGCATCTACTACTGTTACTCCACACATCGACCGCTATCCAGCATGCATCTAGAGTATTAAGTTCAATAGAACAGAGTAACGCATTAGGCAAGATACATGATGTAGAGGGATAAACTCAAGCAATATGATATAAACCCCATCTTTTTATCCTCGATGGCAACAATACAATACGTGCCTTGCTGCCCCTGTTGTCACTGGGAAAGGACACCGCAAGATTGAAACCAAAGCTAAGCACTTCTCCCATTGCAAGAAAGATCAATCTAGTAGGCCAAACCAAACAGATAATTCGAAGGGACTTACAAACATATCGAATCATGCATATAAGAATTCAGAGAAGAATCAAATATTGTTCATAGATAATCTTAATAATAAACCAACAATTCATCGAATCTCAGCAAACACACCGCAAAAAGAATTACATCGAATAGATCTCCAAGAACATCGAGAACTTTGTATTGAGATCCAAAGAGAGAGAAGAAGCCATCTAGCTAATAACTATGGACCCGAAGGTCTATGGTAAACTACTCACACATCATCGGAGAGGCTATGATGTTGATGCAGAAGCCCTCCGTGATCGAATCCCCCTTCGGCAGATCGTCGAAAAAGGTCCCCAGATGGGATATCACAGGTACAGAAGGTTGCGGCGGCGGAAAAGTGGTTTCGTGGCTCCCCTGGATCTTTTCAGGGTATAAGAGTATATATAGGCGAAAGAAGTAGGTTGGTGGAGCTGCGAGGGGCCAACGAGGGTGGGGCGTGTGCCTGGCCCCCCTGGGTGCACCGCCCTACCTCATGGCCGCCTCGCTGCTTCCTTGACATCCACTCCAAGTCCCCTAGATTGTGTTTGTTCCCAAAAAAAGATCCTCGCGAAGGTTTCATTCCGTTTGGACTCTGTTTGATATTCCTTTTCTGCGAAACACTGAAATAGGCAAAAAAACAGCAATTTGCACTGGGCCTTCGGTTAATAGGTTAGTCCCAAAAATAATATAAAAGTGCATAATAAAGCCCATAAACATCCAAAACAGATAATATAATAGCATGGAACAATCAAAAAATATAGATACGTTGGAGACGTATCAAGCATCTCCAAGCTTAATTCCTTCTCGTCCTCGAGTAGGTAAATGATAAAAATAGAATTTTTGATGTGGAATGCTACTTAACATAATTTTCAATGTATTTCTCTTTATTGCGGGATGAATGTTTAGATCCGAAGATTTTAGACAGAAGTTTAATATTGACATAAAAATAATAATACTTCAAGCAATGCTAACCAAGCAATCATGTCGTATCAAAATAACATAGCCAAAGAAAGCTTATCCCTACAAAATCATATAGTTTGGCCATGCTTCATTTTTGTCACACAAAATGCTCCCATCATGCGCAACCCCAATGACAAGCCAAGCAATTGTTTCATGCTTTAGTCTTTTCAAACTCTTTCAACTTTCACGCAATATATGAGCGCAAGCCATGGATATAGCACTATGGGTGGAATAGAATATGATGATGGAGGTTGTGTTAGAAGACAAAAAGGGAGAAAGTCTCACATTGATGCGGCTAATCAACGGCTATGGAGATGCCCATCAATTGATGTCAATGCAATGAGTAGGGATTGCCATGCAACAGATCCACTAGAGCTATAAATATATGGAAGCTCAACAAAAGTAACTAAGTGGGTGTGCATCCAACTTGCTTGCTCACGAAGGCCTAGGGCATTTTGAGGAAGCCCATTGTTGGAATATACAAGACAAGTTCTACAATGAAAAATTCCCACTAGTATATGAAATTGAAAACATAAGAGACTCTCTATCATAAAGATCATGTTGCTACTTTGAAGCACATGTGTGGAAAAAGGAACATTGCCCCTTCTCTCCTTTTCTCTCATTTTTTGGGCCTCTCTTTTTTGATGGCATTTCTCTTTTTAAAGAACTTTTCCTCACATGGGACAATGCTCTAATAATGAAAATCATCACACTTTTATTTACTTTACAACTCGATACTTAGAAAAAATATGACTCTATGTGAATGCCTCTGGCGATGTACCGGGATAATGAATCAAGAGTGACATGTATGAAACTATTATGAAGGTGGCTTTGCCACAAATACAATGTCAACTACATGATCATGCAAGGCAATATGACAATGATGGAGCGTGTCATAACAAACAGAACGGTGGAAAGTTGCATGGCAATTTATCTCGGAATGGCTATGGAAATGCCATAATAGGTAGGTATGGTGGCTGTTTTGAGGAAGATATATGGAGGCTTATGTGTGATAGAGTGTATCATATCACGGGGTTTGGATGCACCGGCGAAGTTGGCACCAACTCTCGAGGTGAGAAACGGCAATGCACGGTACCAAAGAGGCTAGCAATGATGGAAGGGTGAGAGTGCGTATAATACATGGACTCAACATTAGTCATAAAGAACTCATATACTTATTGCAAAAATCTAAAATTCATCAAAACCAAGCACTACGCGCATGCTCCTAGTTGGATAGATTGGTAGGAAAAGACCATCGCTCGTCCCCGACAGCCACTCATAAGGACAGCACTCAAAGAACACCTCATGCTTCAAATTTGCCTCACAACTTTTACCATACATGCATGCTACCGGACTTGCCAACTTCAACACAAGTATTTCTCAATTCCATAATTACTCAACTAGCACAACTCTAATATTACCACCTATATATCGGAAAACAACTATCAAGAATCAAACTTCTCATAACATTTAATGCACTCTATATGAAAGTTTTTATTATACCCATCCTTGATGTCTATTATAGTAGGACTAATTTCATAACCAATGCAAATTACCATACTGTTCTAAAAGACTCTCAAAAAAATATAAGTGAAGAATGAGAGTTCACTAGTTTCTATAAAATAGAACCACCACCGTGCTCTAAAAACATATAAGTGAAGCACTAGAGCAAAATTATCTAGCTCAAAAGATATAAGTGAAGCACATTGAGTATTCTAATAAATTCCGATTCAAGTGTGTCTCTACCAAAAGGTGTGTACAACAAGGATGATTGTGGTAAACTAAAAAGCAAAGACTCAAATAATACAAGATGCTCCAAGAAAAACACATATCATGTGGTGAATAAAAATATAGCCTCAAGTAAAGCTACCGATAGATGAAGACGAAAGAGGGGATGCCTTCCGGGGCATTGTCGGGGTCAAAACCGGTGGATCTCGGGTAGGGGGGCCCGAACTATGCGTCTAGGATCAATGGTAACAGGAGACGTGGGACACAATGTTTACCCAGGTTTGGGACCTCTCTATGGAGGTAAAAGCCTACATCATGCTTGATTGATATTGATGAATATGAGTGGTACAAGAGTGGATCTACCACGAGATCGTAATGGCTAAAACCCTAGAAGTCTAGCCTATGTGGGTATGGTAATGAATATATCTGGGGTCCTTTCCGGACTATCCCCTTCGGTTTATATAGACACTAAGGGGATCTAGGGTTTACATGGAGTCGGTTACATAAGAAGGAATATTTGGTCACCAAGCTTGCCTTCCACGCCAAGTAGAGTCCAATCCGGACACGGTGCAGTCTTCGACCTTCATGTCTTCATGGCCCATCAGTCCGGCCCATAGATAACAGGACAGACGCCCGAGGACCCCTTAGTCTAGGACTCCCTCAATAGCCCCTGAACCTGGCTTCAATGACGAGGAGTCCGGCATGCAGATTGTCTTCGGAATTGCATGGAGGGTTCCCCTTTCTCCGAACTCCAAGATAGTATTTGGATGCAATGATGGTATCTGTGAAGGAAATATGCCCTAGAGGCACTAATAAAGTTATTATTTATTTCCTTATATCATGATAAATGTTTATTATTCATGCTAGAATTGTATTAACCGGAAACATAATACATGTGTGAATACATAGACAAACAGAGTGTCACTAGTACGCCTCTACTTGACTAGCTCGTTAATCAAAGATGGTTATGTTTCCTAACCATAAACAAAGAGTTGTTATTTGATTAACGAGGTCACATCATTAGTTGAATGATCTGATTGACATGACCCATTCCATTAGCTTAGCACCCGATCGTTTAGTATGTTGCTATTGCTTTCTTCATGACTTATACATGTTCCTATGACTATGAGATTATGCAACTCCCGTTTGCAGGAGGAACACTTTGGGTGCTACCAAACGTCACAACGTAACTGGGTGATTATAAAGGAGCATTACAGGTGTCTCCAAAGGTAGATGTTGGGTTGGCGTATTTTAAGATTAGGATTTGTCACTCCGATTGTCGGAGAGGTATCTCTGGGCCCTCTCGGTAATGCACATCACTTAAGCCTTGCAAGCATTGCAACTAAATGAGTTAGTTGCGGGATGATGCATTACAGAACGAGTAAAGAGACTTGCCGGTAACGAGATTGAACTAGGTATTGGAATACCGACGATCGAATCTCGGGCAAGTAACATACCGATGACAAAGGGAACAACGTATGTTGTTATGCGGTCTGACCGATAAAGATCTTCGTAGAATATGTAGGAGCCAATATGGGCATCTAGGTCCCGCTATTAGTTATTGACCGGAGACATGTCTCGGTCATGTCTACATTGTTCTCGAACCCGTAGTGTCCGCAAGCTTAAGGTTACGATGACAGTTATATTATGAGTTTATGCATTTTGATGTACCAAAGGTTGTTCGGAGTCCCGGATGTGATCACGGACATGACGAGGATTCTTGAAATGGTCGAGACATTAAGATTGATATATTGGAAGCCTATGTTTGGATATCGGAAGTGTTCCGGGTGAAATCGGGATTTTACCCGAGTATCGGGAAGGTTACCGGAACCCCCCGGGAGCTAAATGGGCCATGATGGGCCTTAGTGGAAAAGAGAAGAGCCAGCCCTACATGGGCTGCACGCCTCCTCCTTCCCCTAGTCCTATTAGGACTAGGAGAGGGGGCCGGCCCCCTCTCTCTCTTTTCCCCCTCCGCGAATCCTATTCCAACTAGGATTGGGGGGGAATCCTACTCCCGGAGGGAGTAGGACTCTCCTGGCGCGCCCCTTGTGGCCGGCCAGCCTCCCCCCTTTGGTCCTTTATATACTGAGGTAGAGGCACCCCAGAAGACACAAGTTGATCCACGTGATCTATTCCTTAGCCGTGTGAGGTGCCCCCTGCCACCATAGTCCTCGATAATACTGTAGCGGAGTTTAGGCAAAGCCCTGCTGCTGTAGTACATCAAGATCGTCACCACGCCGTCGTGCTGACGGAACTCTTCCCCGACACTTTGCTGGATCGGAGTCCGGGGATCGTCATCGAGCTGAACGTGTGCTCGAACTCGGAGGTGCCGTAGTTTCGGTGCTTGATCGGTTGGATCGTGAAGACGTACAACTACTTCCTCTACGTTGTGTCATCGCTTCCGCAGTCGGTCTGTGTGGGTACGTAGACAACACTCTCCCCCCTCATTGCTATGCATCACATGATCTTGCGTGTGCGTAGGAAATTTTTTGAAATTACTACGAAACCCAACAGTGGCATCCGAGCCTAGGTTATTTATGTTGATGTTTTATGCACGAGTAGAACACAAGTGAGTTGTGGGCGATATAAGTCATACTGCCTACCAGCATGTCATACTTTGGTTCGGCGGCATTGTTGGACGAGACGACCCGGACCAACCTTACGCGTACGCTTACGCGAGAGCGGTTCCCCCGACGTGCTTCGCACATAGGTGGCTTGCGGGCGACTGTCTCTCCAACTTTAGTTGAACCGAGTATGGCTACGCCCGGTCCTTGCGAAGGTTAAAACGGAGTCTATTTGACAAACTATCGTTGTGTTTTTGATGCGTAGGTGAGATTGGTTCTTGCTTAAGCCCGTAGCAGCCACGTAAAACTTGCAACAACAAAGTAGAGGACGTCTAACTTGTTTTTGCAGGGCATGTTGTGATGTGATATGGTCAAGACATGATGCTGAATTTTATTGTATGAGATGATCATGTTTTGTAACCGAGTTATCGGCAACTGGCAGGAGCCATATGGTTGTCGCTTTATTGTATGCAATGAAATCGCGATGTAATGCTTTACTTTATTACTAAGCGGTAGTGATAGTCGTGGAAGCATAAGCTTGGCGAGACGAAAATGATGCTACGATGGAGATCAAGGTGTCACGCCGGTGACGATGGTGATCACGACGGTGCTTCGGAGATGGAGATCACAAGCACAAGATGATGATGGCCATATCATATCACTTATATTGATTGCATGTGATGTTTATCCTTTTCATGCATCTTATCTTGCTTTGATTGACGGTAGCATTATAAGATAATCTCTCACTAAATTATCAAGAAGTGTTCTCCCTGAGTATGCACCGTTGCGAAAGTTCTTCGTGCTGAGATACCACGTGATGATCGGGTGTGATAGGTTCTACGTTCAAATACAACGGGTGCAAAACAGTTGCACATGCAGAATACTCAGGTTATACTTGACGAGCCAAGCATATACAGATATGGCCTCGGAACACAGAGACCGAAAGGTCGAGCGTGAATCATATAGTAGATATGATCAACATAACGATGTTCACCATTGAAAACTACTCCATCTCACGTGATGATCGGTTATGGTTTAGTTGATTTGGATCACGTAATCACTTAGAGGATTAGAGGGATGTCTATCTAAGTGGGAGTTCTTTAATTGACTTGATTAACTGAACTTAAATTTATCATGAAACTTAGTACCTGATTAGTATCTTGCTTGTTTATGTTTGATTGTAGATAGATGGCTCGTGCTGTTGTTCCGTTGAATTTTAATGCGTTCCTTGAGAAAGCAAAGTTGAAAGATGATGGTAGCAATTACACGGACTGGGTCCGTAACTTGAGGATTATCCTCATTGCTGCATAGAAGAATTACGTCCTGGAAGCACCGCTGGGTGCCAGGCCTGCTGCAGGAACAACGCCGGATGTTATGAACGTCTGGCAGAGCAAAGCTGACGACTACTCGATAGTTCAGTGTGCCATGCTTTACGGCTTAGAATCGGGACTTCAACGACGTTTTGAACGTCATGGAGCATATGAGATGTTTCTGGAGTTGAAGTTAATATTTCAAGCAAATGCCCGGATTGAGAGATATGAAGTCTCCAATAAGTTCTATAGCTGCAAGATGGAGGAGAACAGTTCTGTCAGTGAGCATATACTCAAAATGTCTGGGTATAATAATCACTTGATTCAATTGGGAGTTAATCTTCTAGATGATAGCGTCATTGACAGAATTCTTCAATCACTGCCACCAAGCTACAAGAGCTTCGTGATGAACTATAATATGCAAGGGATGAACAAGACTATTCCCGAGCTCTTCGCGATGCTGAAAGCTGCGGAGGTAGAAATCAAGAAGGAGCATCAAGTGTTGATGGTCAACAAGACTACTAGTTTCAAGAAAAAGGGCAAAGGGAAGAAGAAGGGGAACTTCAAAAAGAGCGGCAAGCAAGTTGCTACTCAAGAGAAGAAACCCAAACCTGGACCTAAGCCTGAAACTGAGTGTTTCTATTGCAAGCAGACTGGTCACTAGAAGCGGAACTGCGGATAAGAAGGATGGCAAGGTGAACAAAGGTATATGTGATATACATGTTATTGATGTGTACCTTACTAATGCTCGCAGTAGCACCTGGGTATTTGATACTGGTTCTGTTGCTAATATTGGCAACTCGAAACAGGGACTACGGATCAAGCGAAGATTGGTTAAGGACGAGGTGACGATGCGCGTGGGAAACGGTTCCAAAGTCGATGTGATCGCAGTCGGCACGCTACCTCTACATCTACCTTCGGGATTAGTATTAGACCTAAATAATTATTATTTGGTGCCAGCGTTAAGCATGAACATTATATCTGGATCTTGTTTGATGCAAGACGGTTATTCATTTAAATCAGAGAATAATGGTTGTTCTATTTATATGAGTAATTATTTTATGGTCATGCACCCTTGAAGAGTGGTCTATTCTTGTTGGATCTCGATAGTAGTAACACACATATTCATAATGTTGAAGCCAAAAGATGCAGAGTTGATAATGATAGTGCGACTTATTTGTGGCACTGCCGTTTAGGTCATATCGGTGTAAAGCGCATGAAGAAACTCCATTCTGATGGACTTTTGGAACCACTTGATTATGAATCACTTGGTACTTGCGAACCGTGCCTCATAGGCAAGATGACCAAAACGCCGTTCTCCGGTACTATGGAGAGAGCAACAGATTTGTTGGAAATCATACATACAGATGTATGTGGTCCGATGAATATTGAGGCTCGTGGCGGATATCGTTATTTTCTCACCTTCACAGATGATTTAAGCAGATATGGGTATATCTACTTAATGAAACATAAGTCTGAAACATTTGAAAAGTTCAAAGAATTTCAGAGTGAAGTTGAAAATCATCGTAACAAGAAAATAAAGTTTCTACGATCTGATCGTGGAGGAGAATATTTGAGTTACGAGTTTGTGTACATTTGAAAAATTGTGGAATAGTTTCGCAACTCACGCCACCCGGAACACCTCAGCGTAATGGTGTGTCCGAATGTCGTAATCGTACTTTACTAGATATGGTGCGATCTATGATGTCTCTTACTGATTTACCGCTATCGTTTTGGGGATACGCTCTAGAGACGGCCGCATTCATGTTAAATAGGGCACCATCAAAATCCGTTGAGACGACGCCTTATGAACTGTGGTTTGGCAAGAAACCAAAGTTGTCGTTTCTAAAAGTTTGGGGCTGCGATGCTTATGTGAAAAAGCTTCAACCTGATAAGCTCGAACCCAAATCGGAGAAATGTGTCTTCATAGGATATCCAAAGGAAACTATTGGATACACCTTCTATCATAGATCCGAAGGCAAGACTTTTGTTGCTAAATTCGGAAACTTTGTGGAGAAGGAGTTTCTCTCGAAAGAAGTGAGTGGGAGGAAAGCAGAACTTGACGAGGTAACTGTACTCCCTTATTGGAAAGTAGTACATCACAGAAAACTGTTTCTATGACACCTACACCAGTTAGTGAGGAAGCTAATGATGATGATCATGAAACTTCAGAACAAGATACTACTGAACCTCGTAGATCAACCAGAGTAAGATCCGCACCAGAGTGGTACGGTAATCCCGTTCTAGAAGTCATGCTACTAGATCACGATGAACCTACGAACTATGAAGAAGCGATGGTGAGCCCAGATTCCGCAAAGTGGCTTGAAGCCATGAAATCTGAGATAGGATCCATGTATGAGAACAAAGTGTGGACTTTGGTTGACTTGCCCGATGATCGTCAAGCAATAGAGAATAAATGGATCTTCAAGAAGAAGACTGACGCTGACGGTAATATTACTGTCTACAAAGCTCGACTTGTTGCAAAAGGTTTTCGGCAAGTTCAAGGGATTGACTATGATGAGACCTTCTCACCCATAGCGATGCTTAAGTCTGTCTGAATCATGTTAGCAATTGCCGCATTTTATGATTATGAAATTTGGCAGATGGATGTCAAAACTGCATTCCTGAATGGATTTCTGGAAGAAGAGTTGTATATGATGCAACCAGAAGGTTTTGTCGATCCAAAGGGAGCTAACAAAGTATGCAAGCTCCAGCGATCCATTTATGGACTGGTGTAAGCCTCTCGGAGTTGGAATAAACGTTTTGATAGTGTAATCAAAGCATTTGGTTTTATACAGACTTTTGGAGAAGCCTGTATTTACAAGAAAGTGAGTGGGAGCTCTGTAGCATTTCTGATATTATATGTGGATGACATATTGTTGATTGGAAATGATATAGAATTTCTGGATAGCATAAAAGGATACTTGAATAAGAGTTTTTCAATGAAAGACCTCGGTGAAGCTGCTTACATATTAGGCATTAAGATCTATAGAGATAGATCAAGACGCTTAATTGGACTTTCACAAACAACATACCTTGACAAAATTTTGAAGAAGTTCAAAATGGATCAAGCAAAGAAAGGATTCTTGCCTGTGTTACAAGGTGTGAGAGATATGAAAGATAGAGAGAATATGAAAGATGTTCCCTATGCATCAGCGATAGGATCTATCATGTATGCAATGCTGTGTACCAGACCTGATGTGTGCCTTGCTATAAGTCTAGTAGGGAGGTACCAAAGTAATCCAGGAGTGGATCACTGGACAGCGGTCAAGAACATCCTGAAATACCTGAAAAGGACTAAGGATATGCTTCTCGTATATGGAGGTGACAAAGAGCTCATCGTAAAAGGTTACGTTGATGCAAGCTTTGACACTGATCCGGATGATTCTAAATCGCAAACCGGATACGTGTTTACATTGAACGGTGGAGCTGTCAGTTGGTGCGGTTCTAAACAAAGCGTCGTAGCGGGATCTACATGTGAAGCGGAGTACATAGCTGCTTCGGAAGCAGCAAACGAAGGAGTCTGGATGAAGGAGTTCATATCCGATCTAGGTTTCATACCTAGTGCATCGGGTCCAATGAAAATCTTTTGTGACAATACTGGTGTAATCGCCTTGGCAAAGGAATCCAGATTTCACAAGAGAACCAAGCACATCAAGAGACGCTTCAATTCCATCCGGGATCTAGTCCAGGTGGGAGACATAGAGATTTGCAAGATACATACGGATCTGAATGTTGCAGACCCGTTGACTAAGCCTCTTCCACGAGAAAAACATGATCAGCACCAAAGCTCCATGGGTGTTAGAATCATTACAGTGTAATCTAGATTATTGACTCTAGTGCAAGTGGGAGACTGAAGGAAATATGCCCTAGAGGCAATAATAAAGTTATTATTTATTTCCTTATATCATGATAAATGTTTATTGTTCATGCTAGAATTGTATTAACCGGAAACATAATACATGTGTGAATACATAGACAAACAGAGTGTCACTAGTACGCCTCTACTTGACTAGTTCGTTAATCAAAGATAGTTATGTTTCCTAACCATAAACAAAGAGTTGTTATTTGATTAACGAGGTCACATCATTAGTTGAATGATCTGATTGACATGACCCATTCCATTAGCTTAGCACCCGATCGTTTAGTATGTTGCTATTGCTTTCTTCATGACTTATACATGTTCCTATGACTATGAGATTATGCAACTCCCGTTTGCCGGAGGAACACTCTGGGTGCTACCAAACGTCACAACGTAACTGGGTGATTATAAAGGAGCATTACAGGTGTCTCCAAAGGTAGATGTTGGGTTGGCGTATTTCGAGATTAGGATTTGTCACTCCGATTGTCGGAGAGGTATCTCTGGGCCCTCTCGGTAATGCACATCACTTAAGCCTTGCAAGCATTGCAACTAAATGAGTTAGTTGCGGGATGATGCATTACAGAACGAGTAAAGAGACTTGCCGATAACGAGATTGAACTAGGTATTGGAATACCGACGATCGAATCTCGGGCAAGTAACATACCGATGACAAAGGGAACAACGTATGTTGTTATGCGGTCTGACCGATAAAGATCTTCGTAGAATATGTAGGAGCCAATATGGGCATCCAGGTCCCACTATTAGTTATTGACCGGAGACATGTCTCGGTCATGTCTACATTGTTCTCGAACCCATAGGGTCCGCACGCTTAAGGTTACGATGACAGTTATATTATGAGTTTATGCATTTTGATGTACCGAAGGTTGTTCGGAGTCCCGGATGTGATCACGGTCATGACGAGGAGTCTCAAAATGGTCTAGACATAAAGATTGATATATTGGAAGCCTATGTTTGGATATCGGAAGTGTTCCGAGTGAAATCGGGATTTTACCGGAGTACCGGGAAGGTTACCGAAACCCCCCGGGAGCTAAATGGGCCATGATGGGCCTTAGTGGAAAAGAGAAGAGGCAGCCCTACATGGGCTGCGCGCATCCTCCTTCCCCTAGTCCTATTAGGACTAGGAGAGGGGGCCGGCCCCCTCTCTCTCTTTTCCCCCTCCGTGAATCCTATTCCAACTAGGATTGGGGGGAATCCTACTCCCGGAGGGAGTAGGACTCTCCTGGCGCGCCCCTTGTGGCTGGCCAGCCTCCCCCCTTTGGTCCTTTATATACTGAGGTAGAGGCACCCCAGAAGACACAAGTTGATCCACGTGATCTATTCCTTAGCCGTGTGCGGTGCCCCCTGCCACCATAGTCCTCGATACTACTGTAGCGGAGTTTAGGCGAAGCCCTGCTACTGTAGTACATCAAGATCGTCACCACGCTGTCGTGCTGACGGAACTCTTCCCCGACACTTTGCTGGATCGGAGTCCGGGGATCGTCATCGAGCTGAGCGTGTGCTCGAACTCGGAGGTGCCGTAGTTTCGGTGCTTGATTGGTTGGATCGTGAAGACGTACAACTACTTCCTCTATGTTGTGTCATCGCTTCCGCAGTCGGTCTACGTGGGTACGTAGACAACACTCTCCCCCCGCGTTGCTATGCATCACATGATCTTGTGTGTGCGTAGGAAAATTTTTGAAATTACTACGAAACCCAACAATCTGGACCTGTCACGCACACAACCACAGAGAGAATATAATATTTGCTCGAATCTAATCTGTTGACAACTTTTTCCGAACACGACATCATGTATGTCCGGTTATAATTTCGAACCGTTTTTCTTCAGCCAATTCACGATATGAGGCGTGGTTGCTACTGGCACGTCATGTCAAAACAGAGATCGTGTCCCCTTATTGCGGGATTCTCATCAATGCGGACATGGGTAACTCAACCGTGTCGTTTATATAGTCCTAGGGAACAGGCAAATCCTAAGACGAGTGAGGAGGCATTTAATATTTACTACCTTTATAAGGGGATAAGGATTCCCCCTTCCTCTCCTCACGCTCTCTCTCTGCCTCCGCCTTTTCGATCTCAAGCACCAACGCCCAAGCTCTCATCTCCTTTCCACTCAAGCAACCATGTGCAGATCTGGTTGTCAGGGCAAGTGGATGGTCTCCTCCGTCAAGGAGGCGGACATTACTAAGCCCCGGGCGGCCGGATATTTGGAGAAGGAGATTGCCCACCGTCTGCCAGCCGAGGGACAAGCTGTCCTCACACCGAAGCCCACAGAGAGGGTGGTATTCATCCCCTATTTCTTCCGCGGGCTAGGGTTTCCACTCCACTCTTTCGTCCGCGGGCTGATGTATTACTATGGGATAGATTTCCATGATCTGTCCCCAAATTCCTTCCTCATCATCTCGGCGTTCATTGTTGTGTGCGAGGCCTTCCTCCGCATCCATCCCCACTTCGGGCTCTGGCTCAAAGTCTTCAACATGAAGCCGAAGGTGGTGGAGGAATAGCATGCAGAGTACGGAGGGGCCATGGTGAGCAATCTATCCAACGTCTCATGGCCCAAAGGCACCTTTATCGAGATAGTAAAGGAATGGCAGAAGCAGTGGTTCTATATTACAGAACCTCGGGCACCGCCTGTGCCGCAACTGTTAAATTCCGCTCCAGCGCTCCCATGCGACTCACCTCCTGGGTCGAGAAGAGTCCGGACTGGTGTGCACCTGACGAGCTAATAGCGCTGCAGACGTGCTTACAAAGCATGGTGACCAAGGACGTCAATCTTGGTGATGTTATCCAGGTGATGCTAATCCGCCGGATTATTCCGTGCCAGCGCTGCAGCCGCCCTTTATGGGAATTCAATCTGAAGAAGCACCAAACCCTGAAAAGGCTCTTCAATACTTCTCATGAAGAGGCCTGGAAGTTGCTCTTTAAGGGCAACGAGAAGCCACCGTCCACGGACTAGGACCACGGTCACAATTGTAACTTCCCCGCCAACGAGATGATGTCTGAGATTTTAATATTGCTCCCTTAGGACTGGCCGGAGAGGGCGAAGCGAATCCAGTGTCCGGCTCCGTTTCCTGAATAACCAGTCATCCCGTGCCTGGCGAAGATGCTGGTGCCGGCGCCATATACGGCGCCGGAGAAGAAGGCCAAGAAGAAGGCTAAGGGGGCCAAGAGTGGCCCCCGTCGCAAGGGCACTTCGGACGTGATGTCCGCAGACGACGAGGCCCATTCCTCTGTCCTTGAGGACAACGACGAGGAAGAGGAGGAGGAGGGAAACAAACCTCCTCCTGAGGAGAAGAAGAAGAATAGGGTGGCCTCGGCACATCCGGAGGTGAAAGCGCCCAAAAAGGGGAAGGGCACTCGAGCGGTCAATACCGCGTGGGACGCTGATAGTAGTCCGGAACGTCACCCCGGTACTAGGCCCCAGGCCGCATCGTAAGTGACATGGCTTACTCATGCGCATAGCAGCCCTTTTTTTAGTATTCTGATACGGTTAATACACATTATTGTAGTCCGGCCCGCGACCTTATCCAGAGATCCTCATCTGGAGGTTCGTTGGCTCCGTCGGAGATGGCGAGCCTGTCGCCACCACCTACTTATTCCCCCGGGGCCAGGGATGACTCCAAGTGTTATCCTGGAGGACCGCGCCGAGGAGAGGAGCCCAGGACGTTGTCCGGGAGGCGCCTCAAGGCGGGACCTCCACTGCCGGACACACGGGGGAGTCTATCCCCATGGAGACTGGCGGAGAGGGTCGTATCCAGTTCGGCCCTCAGCCAAATACGATTCCGGAGACCAATATGGCTCCGGAATCGGGCGAGCAGCCCCCTTTGAAGGAGGGGGGTGTCGGCTCCACCGGTGGCTCCTGTCCATCCAGGAGCGCCAGATGACCTGATGGGGGCGCTACGAAGCGCCTCCGTAGTCGACAAGCACCGTTGATACGTCTCCAACGTATCTATAATTTTTGATTGTTCCATGCTATTATATTATCAACTTTGGATGTTTATTGGCTTTATTATACACTTTTATATTATTTTTGGGACTAACCTATTAACCTAGAGCCTAGTGACAGTTTCTGTTTTTTCCTTGTTTTAGAGTATCGCAGAAAAGGAAAATCAAACGGAGTCCAATTGACCTGAAACTTCACGGAACTTATTTTTGGAAGGAAAGCAACCCGAGAGACTTGGACTCCACATAAGGGAAGCAACGAGGAGGCCACGAGGCAGGGGGGCGCGCCCTCCACCCTCGTGTGCCCCTCGTGGCTCCCCTGACGTACTTATTCCGCCTATATATCTCCATATACCCTAAAAACATCCGGGAGCACAATAGATCGGGAGTTCCACCGCCAGAAGCATTCGTAGCCACCGAAAGCCAATCTAGACCCATTCTGGCACCCTGTCGGAGGGGGAATCCCTCTCCGGTGGCTATCTTCATCATCCCAGTGCTCTCCATGACGAGGAGGGAGTAGTTCTCCCTCGAGGCTGAGGGTATGTACCAGTAGCTATGTGTTTGATCTCTATCTCTCGTGTTCTTGATTTGGCACGATCTTGATGTATCACGATGTAGGATCTAGAAGTAGATGTGTCTAGAGGGGGGGTGATTAGACACTTAGTGCAAAAGTTGCAATTTTTAGGCCCTTTTCGTTTGTGTGGAGTTTTAGGCACAATTTCAACATACACAATACATATCAAGCAAGCATGGAAAGAGTATATGAGCAGCGGAATGTAAAGCATGCAACTTGCAAGAATGTAAGGGGAAGGGTTTGGAGAATTCAAACGCAATTGGAGACACGGATGTTTTTCCCGTGGTTCGGATAGGTGGTGCTATCCTACATCCACGTTGATGGAGATTTCAACCCACGAAGGGTAACGGTTGCGCGAGTCCATGAAGGGCTCCACCCACGAAGGGTAATGGTTGCGCGAGTCCACGGAGGGCTCCACCCACGAAGGGTCCACGAAGAAGCAACCACCCACGAAGGGTCCACGAAGAAGAAACCTTGTCTATCCCACCATGGCCATCGCCCACGAAGGACTTGCCTCACTAGCGGTAGATCTTCACGAAGTAGGCGATCTCCTTGCCCTTACAAACTCCTTGGTTCAACTCCACAATCTTGTCGGAGGCTCCCAAGTGACACCTAGACAATCTAGGAGACACCACTCTCCAAGAAGTAACAAATGGTGTGTTGATGATGAACTCCTTGCTCTTGTGCTTCAAATGATAGTCTCCCCAACACTCAACTCTCTCTCATAGGATTTGGATTTTGTGGAAAGAAGATTTGAGTGGAAAGCAACTTGGGGAAGGCTAGAGATCAAGATTCATATGGTAGGAATGGAATATCTTGGTCTCAACACATGAGTAGGTGGTTCTCTCTTAGAACATATGAGTTGGAATTGTGTATGTGTTCTGATGGCTCTCTCCACGAATGAAGAGGAGGTGGAGGGGTATATATAGCCTCCACACAAAATCCAACCGTTACACACAGTTTTCCAATCTCGGTGGGATCGAAACAATAAACTCGGTCGGACCGAAAAGGTAAACCTAGTGACCGTTAGAGATTTTCGGTGGGACTGACATGCAACTCGGTAAGACCGATATGGTTAGGGTTTGGGGATAACGTAATCTTGGTGAGACCGATTACACAAACTCGGTGAGACCGAGTTTGGTAATAAGCTAACCAGAGAGTTGGTCAGGCAAACTCGGTGGGACCGATTTGCTCTTTCGGTGAGACCGAAAAGTTACAAAAGGGAAACATAGAGTTTACATTGCAATCTCGGTGGGACCAATTCGCTCTTTCGGTGAGACCAAAAAGTTACGAAAGGGAAACAGAGAGTTTGCAATCCCATCTCGGTGAGACCGAGATCCCTATCGGTAGAACCGAATTGCTAGGGTTTGGCAGTGGCTTATGACAGGTGAAACTCGGTGGCGCCGGATAGAAAGAATCGGTAGGACCGAGTTTGGCTTAGGGTTTAGGTCATATGTGGAAGTGGGAAAGTTGCTGAGGATTTTGGAGCATATCATTAAGCACATGAAGCAAGAGGCTCATTAAGCAACACCTCATCCCTCCTTGATAGTATTGGCTTTTCCTATGGACTCAATGTGATCTTGGATCACTAAAATGTAAAATGAAGTGTCTTGAGCTTGAAGCTTTAGCCAATCCTTTGTCCTTAGCATCTTGAAGGAGTTCCCACAACCTTTAGTCCATGCCACTCCATTGTTGAACTTATCTGAAACATGCTAGATAGAAATGTTAGTCCAACAAGAGATATGTTGTCATCAATTATCGAAACCACCTAGGGAGCACTTGTGCTTTCAATCTCCCCCTTTTTGGTAATTGATGGCAACATACATCAAAGCTTTAGATAAAGATATAAAGAACAACAAGTAAAGCTTTGGAAGGACATGTAACAAGCATAGGCTCCCCCTACAGGTATGCACTCATGTAAATATGAAATATAGAGGCATGTGAGAGCATAACCATGACAGAGTAGGCAATGTGTTACATGTACCTTGGCCATATGCATCAGAGCAAAAGATTATCAAGGAAAATACCTTCATGCTCATGAGTCCTTCTTGCAAACAGTATGTACATAAGCAAGAACTCCTCATACTCATGATTTTGATGCATATACTTACCTTGTGGTCTTGAGTTGGCTTAGGATGGAATGAACCTGCACAAACAAAGTTAGATAACACAGGTACATCCACTAGCCAGAGCAAACAAAAGAAACCAGAAGAATACCAAGACTGGGATGACATGTAGAGAGTGAGTACAAGGTACCACATTGGATTCAACATGTCCCCAAGAATAAAGATATGCAATGAATTTGACTGATTTCTTTCCCTTAGGTGTCTTGCTCCCCCAGAATCTTACATGGGATATTGGGAGAAGATAAGAAACAGCAAATCAGAGTTGAAAGATACAAATGAACGTGTCTTTCCCCCTAAAAAGACATGTGACATCTCTCCTCTTGAACATCAAGCATCAAGCATCTGGGACAACTGGGATCCTTGAGTATTCTCTCCCCTGGAAGTCTCTCTCTCCCCCTTAATACTTACTCTCTTGTAGGTTTGGTCCTTGAGACTTTTTCTCTCCCTTGATGTGATCTCTCTCTCCTACAAGCTTTGATGTGATCTCTCTCTCCCCCTCTGACATCAATTTCCAAGAAGGGCTTTCTGGAATCCGTCGTATAGGTTTGGTCCTTGAAACTCAGCACAAAGCAATGGATAAAACTGTGATGCTTGTAGAGGACAAGATTCATTGAGTAGAGCTGGATCAGAAGAAATATAGAACAAGTGGCAAACTGTTTTTCCTGTTGCGAAGTCGGTGGCACCGAGTGGTATGTTTCGGTGGCACCGAAAAGATTCAGTTGGACCGAAAATTACAAGTCGGTGAAACCGAGTTCACACAGAGAAAAACACTTGTCACCTCAGCTCACTAGACATGTAGGATCTCACAAAGATTTGCAATGAATTACCTGAAGGATTTGCAAGGAATTAAATGCAGAAAATGCAGAACATAAATAGAAAGAAAAGAGAAGAGACTGAAAAATCTAGATGGAGTTTTTTTTGAAAAAGAGAAAGAAACTAAACATGCATGAGATACACACAAAAAGAACACAAGAGAACTTCATCTAGAGTTGGGCGGTGACATAGTCACCTATGTTAGAGTATATTGACTTAGGAGTCAAGTGAGAACACTTGATCATAGGTCATACTCATCGTTTTAAGCTCAAAATGGGGTTACCATTTTTCGTTTAAGCATCTTGATGTATTCACATCTTGTTGAGTTGCTTTGACTCATGTCTTGGAGTAAAGCTTCTCTAAGATGGAATAACATACCTTGGGTGGTGGTGTGGTTCTTGCTCATGTAGTTGAACTTGTGTGGGTGCTCAAGGTTGATGTAGCTCATAAAGAGTTGGGAGCACCACTTGGAGTTTGAGTTCATCTACCTACATGGGTTAGTTCTTGCAAGGAAGAGCACTTGTGTATCCAAAAATGACAATCATGAAGCTCAACATAGAATTTGTCAAAGGATATGTTTGAATGGTTTTGTGCTTCCTTGTCTTCAACCACCATTGTGTAGAGTCTTGGTGATGTAGAGATTGCTCAAGATGTGAGTGAGTCGCAATCTCATGGAATTAGATTCAACCAAGCACCTACATGGGTTAGACAACATGCAAGGTGCAAATATATTCAAGACATAAGATAGTTATCATAAGAGATATATCATGGATTAGTCATAAGCTCATGTCTTGCATGTATCCAATGGAGTTTCTACTCCAAGTTCGAAGCATCAATGATGTTCAATTCTCCTCTCAACCTGCAAAACACTTTATCATCAAGAGGTTTAGTAAATATATCCGCTAATTGCTTATCGGTGCGAACATGCTTAAGATCAATGTCACCCTTAGCAACATGATCTCGAATGAAATGATGACGAACTTTAAGATGCTTAGTTCGAGAATGTTGTACAGGATTATGACCAATTTTGATAGCACTTTCATTGTCACAAAGCAGTGGAACATGTTTCACATAAATCCCATAATCTTTAAGAGTTTGGGTCATCCAAAGTAATTGAGCACAACATGAACCAGCGGCAATGTATTCCGCTTCGGCAGTGGATAAGGATACCGAGTTTTGTTTCTTGGAAGACCAAGACACAAGAGATCTACCAAGAAATTGACAAGTGCCCGAAGTGGACTTTCTATCAACCTTGTCTCCGGTATAATCCGAGTCGGAATAGCCAACAAGATCAAAAGAAGACCTCTTAGGATACCAAATGCCAAAATTTGGTGTATGGATTAAATATCTCACTATCCTTTTCACAGCCTTAAGATGACATTCTTTAGGAGCAGCTTGATATCGTGCACACATGCACACACTTAGCATAATATCGGGACGTGAAGCACATAGTTATAACAATGAACCAATCATAGAGCGATAAACCCTTTGATCAACCGGTTCACTAATCATTATGTCCACTAGTAGGCATGGGTGTAGACATACCTTTGCATTCTTGCATATTGAAATTCTTGAATAAGTCCTTGGTGTACTCCGTTTGAGAGACAAATGTACCTTCCTTAGTTTGCTTGATTTGCAAACCGAGAAATAATTTGAGTTCACTCATCATAGACATCTCAAACTTCTCTGACATTAGCTTTCCAAACTTTTCACTAAAGAGAGGGTTAGTTGAACCAAATATGATATCATCGACATAAATTTGGCATACAAATAGTTCTCCATTAACCCTTTTAGTAAAAAGAGTTGAATCAATTTTACCAATTTCAAAACCACTTGTAATAAGGAACTTGGTCAAGCATTTATACCATGCTCTAGGAGCTTGTTTAAGACCATAAAGAGCTTTGTGAAGTTTGTAAACATGATTTGGTTTCTTAGGATTGATAAAGCCGGGAGGTTGTTTGACATAAACTTCCTCCTCTATTTCACCATTTAGAAAAGCACTTTTAATGTCCATTTGGTACAAGGTGATATTATGGTGATTAGCATAGGCAAGTAAGATGCGAATGGACTCAAGTCTAGCAACGGGAGCATATGTCTCACCATAGTCCATACCTTCGACTTGTGTGTACCCTTGGGCGACGAGACGTGCTTTGTTGCGAACCACTTGTCCATCTTCATCTTGCTTGTTGCGAAACACCCATTTGGTATCAATGATGTTGTGGTTGTTGTCGGGCTTCTCAACCAATGTCCAAACTTGGTTTCTCTCAAAATTGTGTAGCTCTTCATGCATAGCGTTTATCCAATCTGGATCTTCCAATGCTTCTTCAACCTTCATAGGTTCAATGCTAGAGATGAATCAATAGTTTTCACAAAAGTTAGCTAAACGAGTTTTTGAGCGAGTGATTCTCCCGGTTTGTATATCATTGAGGATTTGCTTGACAGGATGATCTTTGGCAATTCTTGCTCGAACTCGTGAGAGCTTTTGCTTGGGTCTTCGTTGAACATCTTCTTCATCTTGTTCTTCTTCTTGGCCTTCTTCATTGTTGACGTCGTTGTTCTCTTGTCGTGGTGAAGAAAGAGGTTGTTGATGTTCGTCTTGATGCATTTCCTTGTCTTCTTCATCTTGGTGTGTCCCACTTGTGGATGCTTCCGTGTCGATTCTTGGTTCACCTTGTCGTGAAGTAGAAGCTTCCACTTGGACGGATGAAGTACTTTCCTTCACCTCCGTTGGACGAATTTTGCCAATGGACAAGTCTTGGATTGCTTCTGAAGGGTCTTTTGTCTCCTACATCAATTGGCAATTGCTCTACTTGCGAGCCATTAGATTCATCAAACTTCACATCTACCGTCTCTTCAACCTTTCGGGTGAAATTGTTGTAGACACGGTAAGTGTGAGAGTTTGAGCCATAACCAAGTAGAAAACCTTCATGAGATTTAGGAGCAAACTTTGAACGACGATGCTTATCAAGAATGTAGCACTTTGAGCCAAATACTCGAAAGTATCCAACTTGGGGTTTGTTACCAGTGAGAAGCTCGTATGCCGTCTTGCCGAGTAGCTTGTGAAGATATAAGCGATTTGTTGCGTGACAAGCTGTCTCAACCGCTTCTGCCCAAAAGTGCTTCGGCGTCTTGTATTCATCAAGCATCGTTCTTGCCATTTCGATGAGCGTCCGGTTCTTCCTCTCAACAAATCCATTTTGTTGAGGTGTGTACGTAGCCAAGAACTCGTGTGAAATCCCTTCTTCGTCAAGAAAGGTGTCCACATTTGCGTTCTTGAACTCCGTTCCATTGTCACTCCGAACCTTCTTGATCTTCACGTCAAACTGATTTTGAGCCTTCCTAGCGAAGTTTCTGAAGATCTTCTAGACCTGCGACTTGTCATTAAGAAAGAACACCCACGTAAATCTTGAAGAATCATCAACTATAACTAGACCAAAAGAATTTCCACCGAGACTCTTGTAGGTGTTGGGACCAAAAAGATCCATACGAAGTAGCTCGAGTGGCCTTCTTGTGGTCATGATGTTCTTCACGGGATGCCTTCCTCCAACCTGTTTACCTGCTTGACAAGCACTGCAAAGTCTATCCTTATCAAATATGACATCGTTAACTCCAAGGATATGATTTCCTTTAATAAGCTTGTCAAGGTTTCTCATGCCAACGTGACCTAGTCGTCCATGCACAACCAACCTTTTGAGGATTTAGCAACAAAGCAAGTTTTAGGTTGTGCCTTTTTAGAGAAATCGACAATGTAAAGATCACCTCTACGCATACCCGTAAAGACCATTTTATGATTGTCTCGACGAAATACTTGGCAATCTACCTCAGTAAATAGGACATTCAAACCGAAATCAGCAAGTCTAGATACTGAAAGTAAGTTGTAGCCGAGAGATTCAACGAGCATGACATTTTGAATGGAACTATCATGTGAGATGGCCACCTTACCAAGGCCAACCACTTTACCCTTTGAATTATCACCAAAGGTGACGTATTTTCGAGGGCCGTCATTTTCAGCAAGCTCACGAAACATCTCTTCATCTCCGGTCATATGATCAGTACATCCACTATCAAGAACCCATTCCTTTCCTCCTGATTCATATCCCCGAAGATTTGCCATAAGACCAAAATGTCTCATTGCATCATCAAGATCGAAGTCACTATCATCATCATCATCATAGTATCCATGTTCATCATGATCTTGTGACTCATCATTTCCTAGAGAGGGTAATTCATTAGATAAATGATCATCAAAGTGGTCACTTTTATGAATTCTTATAGCTTCGAATATGATATCACTAATGATTCCAACATCTCCTTTAGCATGCTTAAGATTGGTAAGTTCAAATAGACAATTGTCAAAACTAGGATCACTAGAGTTCATCTTACTCAAGGCAATAGATTTATGGAGAATTTCATCCAAAGTTTTCAAGGAATTATCGGGAAATCGTTCCTCAAGAAATTTCCATATAGTATAGGCACAATTAAGAGTAGGCAAACTAGCAATCAAATTTTTGGGCAATCCTCTAATGATGAGCTCAATAGTTCTAAGAATGCGAATCATGTCAATATCTTCATCTAGGGTAGGATGCAAAGGATCAATATGAGGTGCACAAGGGCTAGCAATATACTTGTTCAAATGATATTGATTGAAAATTACAAGCATCTCATTTTTCCACTCATGAAAATACTCTCCATCAAGAATAGGCACTCTAAGTCTAAGACTCCCTAAGGTAGACACATCCATCTTCCTCCAATGGTGATTAAACCAAGGCAATGGAGACCAAAGCTCTGATACCACTTGTAGGATCTAGAAGTAGATGTGTCTAGAGAGGGGTGATTAGACACTTAGTGCTAAAGTTGCAATTTTTAGGCCTTTTTGGTTTGAGTGGAGTTTTAGGCACAATTTCAACATACACAATACATATCAAGCAAGCATGCAAAGAGTATATGAGCAGCGGAATGTAAAGCATGCAACTTGCAAGAATGTAAGGGGAAGGGTTTGGAGAATTCAAACGCAATTGGAGACACGGATGTTTTTCCCGTGGTTCGGATAGGTGGTGCTATCCTACATCCACGTTGATGAGACTTCAACCCACGAAGGGTAACGGTTGCGCGAGTCCACAGAGGGCTCCACCCACGAAGGGTAATGGTTGCGCGAGTCCACGGAGGGCTCCACCCACGAAGGGTCCACGAAGAAGCAACCACCCACGAAGGGTCCACGAAGAAGCAACCTTGTCTATCCCACCATGGCCATCGCCCACGAAGGACTTGCCTCACTAGCGGTAGATCTTCACGAAGTAGGCGATCTCCTTGCCCTTACAAACTCCTTGGTTCAACTCCACAATCTTGTCGGAGGCTCCCAAGTGACACCTAGACAATCTAGGAGACACCACTCTCGAAGAAGTAACAAATGGTGTGTTGATGATGAACTCCTTGCTCTTGTGCTTCAAATGATAGTCTCCCCAACACTCAACTCTCTTTCATAGGATTTGAATTTTGTGGAAAGAAGATTTGAGTGGAAAGCAACTTGGGGAAGGCTAGAGATCAAGATTCATATGGTAGGAATGGAATATCTTGGTCTCAACACATGAGTAGGTGGTTCTCTCTCAGAACATATGAGTTGGAATTGTGTATGTGTTCTGATGGCTCTCTCCACGAATGAAGAGGAGGTGGAGGGGTATATATAGCCTCCACACAAAATCCAACCGTTACACACAGTTTTCCAATCTCGGTGGGATCGAATCAATAAACTCGGTCGGACCGAAAAGGTAAACCTAGTGACCGTTAGAGATTTTCGGTGGGACTGACATGCAACTCGGTAGGACCGATATGGTTAGGGTTTGGGCATAACGTAATCTCGGTGAGACCGATTACACAAACTCGGTGAGACTGAGTTTGGTAATAAGCTAACCAGAGAGTTGGTCAGGCAAACTCGGTGGGACCGATTTGCTCTTTCGGTGAGACCGAAAAGTTACAAAAGGGAAACATAGAGTTTACATTGCAATCTCGGTGGGACCGATTCGCTCTTTCGATGAGACCGAAAAGTTACGAAAGGGAAACAAAGAGTTTGCAATCCCATCTCGGTGAGACCGAGATCCCTATCGGTAGAACCGAATTGCTAGGGTTTGGCAGTGGCTTATGACAGGTGAAACTCGGTGGCGCCGGATAGAAAGAATCGGTAGGACCGAGTTTGGCTTAGGGTTTAGGTCATATGTGGAAGTGGGAAAGTAGCTGAGGATTTTGGAGCATATCATTAAGCACATGAAGCAAGAGGCTCATTAAGCAACACCTCATCCCTCCTTGATAGTATTGGCTTTTCCTATGGACTCAATGTGATCTTGGATCACTAAAATGTAAAATGAAGAGTCTTGAGCTTGAAGCTTTAGCCAATCCTTTGTCCTTAGCATCTTGAAGGAGTTCCCACAACCTTTAGTCCATGACACTCCATTGTTGAACTTATCTGAAACATGCTAGATAGAAATGTTAGTCCAACAAGAGATATGTTTTCATCAATTATCAAAACCACCTAGGGAGCACTTGTGCTTTCACACGAGCTTTGCTATTATAGTTGGATCTTATGTTTCTCCTCCCCCTCTACTCTCTTGTAATGGATTGAGTTTCCCCTTTGAAGTTATCTTATCGGGTTAAGTCTTTAAAGATTTGAGAACACTTGATGTATGTCTTTCCGTGCGTATCTGTGGTGACAATGGGATATCACGTGATTCACTTGATGTATGTTTTGGTGATCAACTTATGCATAGGGGTTGGCACACGTTTTTGTCGTGATTCTCCGGTAGAAACTTTGGGGCACTCTTTGAGGTTCTATGTGTTGGTTGAATAGATCAATTTGAGATTGTGTGATGCATATCGTATAATCATACCCACGGATACTTGAGGTGACATTGGAGTATCTAGGTGACATTAGGGTTTTGGTTGATTTGTGTCTTAAGGTGTTATTCTAGTATGAAATCTAGGGCTGTTTGTGACACTTATAGGAATAGCCGAACGGATTGATTCGAAAGAATAACTTTGAGGTGGTTTCGTACCCAACCATAATCTCTTCGTTCGTTCTCCGCTATTAGTAAATTTGGAGTGACTCTTTGTTGCATGTTGAGGGATAGTTATGTGATCCAATTATGCTATTATTGTTGAGAGAACTTGCACTAGTGAAATTATGAACCCTAGGCCTTGTTTCAACGCATTGCAATACCATTTGTGCTCACTTTTATCATTAGTTACCTTGCTGTTTTTATGTTTTCAGATTACAAAAACTATTATCTACTATCCATATACCACTTGTATCACCATCTCTTCGCCGAACTAGTGCACCTATACAATTTACCATTGTATTGGGTGTGTTGGGGACACAAGAGACTCTTTGTTATTTGGTTGCAGGGTTGCTTGATTGATACCATCTTCATCCTACGCCTCCTACGAATTGATAAACCTTAGGTCATCCACGTGAGGGAAATTTGCTACTGTCCTACAAACCTCTGCACTTGGAGGCCCAACAACATCTACAAGAAGAAGGTTGTGCAGTAGACATCAAGCTCTTTTCTGGTGCAGTTGCCGGGGAGGTGAGTGCTTGAAGGTATATCTTTAGATCTTGCAATTGAGTCTTTTTGTTTCTTGTTTTAGCACTAGTCTAGTTTATAGAAGAAAACTATAAAAAAATGGAATTGAGTCTACCTCATACGCTTCATCTTTTTAATATCTTTCGTGAGTATGATGGAAAGGAAAATTGTGCCAAAATGTTAGAAGAAGAATGCATTAAAATGTTTGTCACTAAATCTTTGAATGATGAGCATGATTGCAATGTTGTTAGTATGAACTCCTTGAATATCCATGGTACTAATGATGATTGCACTAGTCATGATGATAATGTCTCCTATAAACATGTTAATTTTTGTGGAGTACATTGGGTTTGTAAGTACACACCAAATAGGGAAGATAGATATTGCAAGAGGCATGAGTATTTAGAAACTAAATTGTTGCAAGAAAGTCTTGATGATTGTGCTGAAAAATTCAATATTTTTCGCACCCCTTGTGAACTTTGCAATGAACATGGTCATTTAAATGTCCAATGCAAATTGTTTCATGACCGAATCGTATCCAAAATTGTGATAATTTGATTACCCTTGAGCATCATAAAGAGCTTAGTCTTCTTTTGGGGTATGAGGAAATGAAACGTATAACTGAGGGTATTCCAAAGTTTAATCTTGATAGATTTCTTGATTTTGATCTAGAGAAGATTGATATGTATTGTGCGGTGAATTGCATTGAAAATCTTTATATTGCCAATTACATAAAGGAAAGAAAACAAATAGAAGATGAAGAGAATACTAATGAAAGGGAAGAGGCTTCCCAATACCCTCCTATTATTTCTTATGATGAATGAGGTAACGAGGAGGAGCCTCCTATTCAACCAATCTCATTAATAAGGAGCTCTGAAAAGAGGATTGAACCCACACATGATGTGGTGAAGAAGAAGAAAAGAAAAAGGAAGAGAGGTAAAAAGATATCTCCCCCAAATAATGCTGCTCCTATTACTATTGTGCCTCATGAAAATATAATTGTGGAAGATAATGACACTTCTTATGATCTTGACAATCTTTTTGGAACTTGCTTGGAAGAATATGATAATTGCTATACCATTGGTGCTATCTATACTATTAATGATGAGAGTGATTATGCTTATGATATGAAAAGGCACAAGCTTGGGGATGCTACGCTTAATGAAGATGATATTTTTAGTCTCCCAAGTTTTGATATGCAAATTTATAATGATGATAGCATGCCTCCTACTTATGATAATTATTGTGATGATACATATGCTATAAAGAGTAGTGATGATTATATTTATAAAACTTGTCATGATGATGAATACCCTTTCTCTGAACATTACCCTTTTAATGTGGAAAAAATTTATAGTATTCGAGTATCTCATACTCCCACTATTCCGAATGAGAAGAATCTTGCTTCTGTGGAGAGTAGTAAATTTTATATGTGTGTAGATCATGAAAAGAATGCTTTGTGTGATAGTTATATTGTTGAATTCATTCATGATGCTACTGAAAATTATTATGAGGGAGGAATATATGCTTGTAGGAATTGCAATAATATCAAGTTTACTCTCTATGTGCTTAAAGTTTTGAAGTTATGCTTGTTTTATCTTCCTGTGCAAGTTGATTCTTGTTTCCATAAGTTGTTTGCTCACAAAATCCCTATGCATAGGAAGTGGGTTAGACTTAAATGTGCTAGTCATTTTCTTCATGATGCTCTCTTTATGTTCAATTCTTATCTTTTACGTGAGCATCGTTGAAATCATCATGCCTAGCTAGGGGTGTTAAACAATAGCGTTTGTTGGGAGGCAACCCAATGTTATTCTTGTTCTTTGCTTTTTGCTCCTGTTTAGTAATAAATAATTCATATGGCCTCGGTTTAGATGTGGTCTTATGCTTTTAATTAGTGTTTGTGCCAAGTAGAACCGTTGGGAAGACTTGGGGAAAGTCTTTTTAATCTTGCTGTAAAAAACAGAAACTTTAGTGCTCACGAGAATTGCTTCCATTTTTATTGGTGAGTTCTATTTAGTTAATTATTTTTTAAGATGATAAATAGATAAATTCCTCACGTCCAGCAATTTATTTGAGAATTTTATGAGTTCCAGAAGTATATGTTTGATCCAGATTACTACAGATTGTTCTGTTTTTGACAGATTCTGTTTTCTATGTGTTGTTTGCTTATTTTGATGAATCTATGGCTAGTAAAAGAGCTTATAAACCATAGAGAAGTTGGAATACAGTAGGTTTTACACCGATATGAATTTAGAATGAGTTCACAACAGTACCTAAGTGGTGAATTATTTTCTTATACTAACGGAGCTTACGAGTTTTCTGTTAAGTTTTGTGTTGTGAAGTTTTCAAGTTTTGGGTAAAGATTAGATGGACTATGGAATAAGGAGTGGCAAGAGCCTAATCTTGAGGATTCCCAAGGCACCCCAACGTACTATTCAAGGAAAACCAAGAGCCTAAGCTTGGGGATGCCCAGGATGGCATCCCCTCTTTCATCTTCGTTCATCGGTAACTTTACTTGGAGCTATATTTTTATTTACCACATGATATGTGTTTTGCTTGGAGCATCATTTTATTTTATTTTATTTTGCTTGATGTTTGAATAAAATACCAAGATCTGAAATTCTTAAATGTTAGAGAGTCTTCACATAGTTGTATAATTATTCGACTACTCATTGATCTTCACTTATATCTTTCATAGTAGTTTGTTGTTGCTCTAGTGCTTGACTTATATCCTTTTAGAGCATGGTGGTGGTTTTATTTTATAGAAATAATAGATGAACTCTCATGCTTCAGTTATATTATTTTGAGAGTCTTTAGAACAGAATGATAGTTTGCTTTGGTTATGAAGCTAGACCTAATATGATGGGCATCCAAGAGGGATATAATAAAACCTTTCATATAAAGTGCATTGAATACTATGAGAAGTTTGATACTTGATGATTGTTTTGAGATATGAAGATCGTGATATTAGAGTCATGCTAGTTGAGTAGTTGTGAATTTGAGAGATACTTGTGTTGAAGTTTGTGATTCCCGTAGCATGCACGTATGGTGAACCGTTATGTGATGAAGTCGGAGCATGATTTATTTATTGATTGTCTTCCCTATGAGTGGCGGTCGGGGACGAGCGATGGTCTTTTCCTACCAATCTATCCCCCTAGGAGCATGCGCGTAGTACTTTGTTTCGATACTAATAGATTTTTGCAATAAGTATGTGAGTTCTTTATGACTAATGTTGAGTCCATGGATTATACGCACTCTCACCCTTCCACCATTGCTAGCCTCTCTAATACCACGCACCTTTCACCGGTATCATAAACCCACCATATACCTTCCTCAAAACAGCCACCATACCTACCTATTATGGCATTTACATAGCCATTCCGAGATATATTGACATGCAACTTTCCACCGTTCCGTTTATTTTGACACACTCCATCATTGTCATATTGCTTAGCATGATCATGTAGTTAACATCGTATTTGTGGCAAAGCCACCACTCATAATTCTTTCATACGTGTCACTCTTGATTTATTGCATATCCGGTACACCGCCAGAGGAATTCATATAGAGTCATATCTTGTCCTAAGTATCGAGTTGTAATTCTTGAGTTGTAAGTAAATAAAAGTTTGATCATCATCATTATTAGAGCATTGTCCCAGTGAGGAAAGGATGATGGAGACTATGATTCCCCCAAAAGTCGGGACGAGACTCTGGACGAAAATAAATAAATAAAAGAGGCCAAAGAAGCCCAAATAACAAAAAGGAAAAAAGAGGCCATAAAAAAGATAAGGCCCAAATAAAAAATAAAAATAAATGAGGGAAAAAGAGAGAAGGGGCAATGCTACTATCCTTTTACCACACTTGTGCTTCAAAGTAGCACCATGATCTTCATGATAGAGAGTCTCCTATGTTGTCACTTTCATATACTAATGGGAATCTTTCATTATAGAACTTGGCTTGTATATTCCAATAATGGGCTTCCTCAAAATGCCATAGGTCTTCGTGAGCAAGCGAGTTGGATGCACACCCACTAGTTTCTTCTGTTGAGCTTTCATACATTTATAGCTCTAGTGCATCCGTTGCATGGCAATCCCTACTCACTCACATTGATATCTATTGATGGGCATCTCCATAGCCCGTTGATACGCCTAGTTGATGTGAGACTATCTTCTCCTTTTTGTCTTCTCCACAACCACCATTCTATTCCACCTATAGTGCTATATCCATGGCTCACGCTCATGTATTGCGTGAAGATTGAAAAAGTTTGAGAACACCAAAAGTATGAAACAATTGCTTGGCTTGTCATCGGGGTTGTGCATGATTTAAATATTTTGTGTGGTGAAGATGGATCATAGCCAGACTATATGATTTTGTAGGGATAGCTTTCTTTGGCCATGTTATTTTGAGAAGACATGATTGCTTTGTTAGTACGCTTGAAGTATTATTATTTTTATGTCAATATTAAAATTTTGTCTTGAATCTTATGGATCTGAAATATTCTTGCCACAATAAAGAAGAATTCCTTAGAGAAATATGGTAGGTAGCATTCCACATCAAAAATTCTGTTTTTATCATTTACCTACTCGAGGACGAGCAGGAATTAAGCTTGGGGATGTTGATACGTCTCCAACGTATCTATAATTTTTGATTGTTCCATGCTATTATATTATCAACTTTGGATGTTTATGGGGTTTATTATACACTTTTATATTATTTTTGGGACTAACCGATTAACCTAGAGCACAGTGCCAGTTTCTGTTTTTTCCTTGTTTTAGAGTATCACAGAAAAGGAAAATCAAACGGAGTCTAATTGACCCTAAACTTCACGGAACTTATTTTTGGAAGGAAGGCAACCTGGGAGACTTGGAGTCCATGTAAGGGAAGCAACGAGGAGGCCATGTGGCAAGGGGCGCGCCCACCCCCCTGGGCGCACCCTCCACCCTGGTGGGCCCCTCGTGGCTCCCCTGACGTACTTCTTCCACCTATATATCTTCATATACCGTAAAAACATCCGGGAGCACAATAGATCGGGAGTTCCACCGCCAGAAGCCTCCGTAGCCACCGAAAGCCAATCTAGACCCGTTCCAGCACCCTGCCGGAGGGGGAATCCCTCTCCGGTGGCTATCTTCACCATCCCGGTGCTCTCCATGATGAGGAGGGAGTAGTTCTCCCTCAGGGCTGAGGGTATGTACCATTAGCTATGTGTTTCATCTCTCTCTCTCGTGTTCTTCATTTGGCACGATCTTGATGTATCGCATGCTTTGCTATTATAGTTGGATCTTATGTTTCTCCTTCCCCTCTACTCTCTTGTAATGGATTGAGTTTCCCCTTTGAAGTTATCTTACCGGATTGAGTCTTTAAAGATTTCAGAACACTTGATGTATGTCTTGCTGTGCGTATCTATGGTGACAATGGGATATCACGTGATTCACTTCATGTATGTTTTGATGATCAACTTGTGGGTTCCGCCCATGAACCTATTCATAGGTGCTGGCACACGTTTTCGTCGTGATTATCCGGTAGAAACTTTGGGGCACTCTTTGAGGTTCTATGTGTTGGTTGAATAGATGAATTTGAGATTGTGTGATGCATATTGTATAATCATACCCACGGATACTTGAGGTGACATTGGAGTGTCTAGGTGACATTAGGGTTTTGGTTGATTTATGTCTTAAGGTGTTATTCTAGTACGAACTCTAGGGCTGTTTGTGACACTTATAGGAATAGCCCAACGGATTGATTGGAAAGAATAACTTTGAGGTGGTTTCGTACCCTACCATAATATCTTCGTTCGTTCTCCGCTATTAGTGACATTGGAGTGACTCTTTGTTGCATGTTGAGGGATAGTTATGTGATCCAATTATGCTATTATTGTTGAGAGAACTTGCACTAGCGAAAGTATGAACCCTAGGCCTTGTTTCAATGCATTGCAATACCGTTTGTGCTCACTTTTATCATTAGTTACCTTGCTGTTTTTTTATATTTTCAGATTACAAAAACTATTATCTACTATCCATATACCACTTGTATCACCATCTCTTTGCTGAACTAATGCACCTATACAATTTACCATTGTATTGGGTGTGTTGGGGACACAAGAGACTCTTTGTTATTTGGTTGCAGGGTTGCTTGAGAGACCATCTTCATCCTACGCCTCCTACAGATTGATAAACCTTAGGTCATCCACTTGAGGGAAATTTGCTACTGTCCTACAAACCTCTGCACTTGGAGGCCCAACAACGTCTACAAGAAGAAGGTTGTGTAGTAGACATCAACTGTATCCTTATGGGTGTGGTGATTGAGAAGGTTCAGTCCGCCAAAAGCGGACTGAAGAAATCCTGCAGCAGCTTGTTAACAGGTTTCGAGGTAAGAAAGAGAAAAACCACGTGTAGTCTGTAGCCCTGAGATGTTGTCCGGTGTTCGGTGAGGAAGACCGGACATGGGATCAATCCTTAATTATAAGAGGCTGACTGAATATGTATTGATAAGCAGGCGTCCCTTTTGGCCGCGACCTCGCATGCTGCCGAGGTATCAGAACTGAAGCGGAGGCTCGAGCGGACCGAGAACGAGCTCGGTGATGTTAAGGTTCGGCTCCAGGAGAAGCAAGGTGAGGTAAGACTTGCTATATGTTCGGGAAGGGATAAACATTGTATATTGACAGTGGTATTGTGATATGTGCAGAAGCCATGACCGAAGTCGAGGCCTTGAGGAAGGCCTTGGGCGAGGCCGAGGAGCAGGCTGTCTAGCAGCAAGCAACCCGTAAGAAGCTAAATGTCCGGGTCAAAGAAGTCCAACAGGAGCTCCAAGATGCGGTGAAAAAATGTGAGGCCTTGGAGCATGATGCGTTGGTTCGAGGGACCGAACTCACCAAGGCTCGTCAGAGCGCAGAGACTGCACAGAATGAGGCCCACGCCGCCCTCCAGGAGATCCAGGAGGCCAAGAAGATCACAACAGGTAAGGCATTTAAGATGCAAAGCAAGTATGCAGAGAAGCAGTACCTTTGACTAACCTGGGTTCGGAGTTCCCCAGGGGCTTCTGCGGATTTGCCACGCAGTGTATCGGATGCCATGGAGTTCTATCGAGCCGAAGGAGGGGGTTCTTCGGAGAGGCTCTTCTGGTCGCAGTATGCGGCACCAGAGCATCCCGTGTCCTTCACCGATCAGCTGAAACAGCTGGTGGAGCAGCATAGGGTGGCCGAACTAGCCATTAAAGATGTGATAATCCGGCTGTGGCCAACCGAAGCTATGCCTGGTAGCCACTTCGGGCTCGTGAGGCGGATGGTGGATGCCTGTCCTCGGCTGGACGTTATTAAGCGCTCCGTCTGTATTGAAGGTGCCCGTATGGCCTTCACTCGCTACAAGATGTGGTGGGCGAAGATGAACGTTGTTGATGTTGCCAGCGGTTCGCCTGAGGGCAAGGGGCACCGCACACCCGTGCGATATTTTGAGGATGTTGTAGAAGGGTCTCGACTTGTAGCGGCACAATGTTCGCACGACATTGTATTTGAATAAATGTATTCATGTTTCCTTTGTCTTGTATTATGGGAACAAAGCAAGTTTTTGTAAAGTAATTTTATTGTGCTTTGAATTGTTTCCTCCTGTGCGGCCGTGTTGTGTGTGATCTGAGGGTTGGTGTCAGGACCCCGATTCCAAGTCACATCGATCTAGCCGGTAACACCGCGTATCACATTGCGGCCTCACGCACGGTATCCCCACGGGTGTCGCCTTACCATGGCCCGGGACCGTTTGCGCCTTTTGGCTCATGTATATGATAGTGTCACTACCATCCATATGACAGAGAACCTGGGCCGACATGGCTAGTCGAGAACCCAAAGCGGCACAGACCTATGGAGACAGGCATACATGAATCACATCGAGCATGTCGGTCATCAGCGAGTGAATCCGGGCTGTAGCACTGGGCTAACGGGACTCCGGATGTCACCCCGTGACATTTCCCCGAAGGGACAGACATAGGAACGAAGTGAAACACATGCCGGCCAGTCAAGTGTCTTGAGCAGTAGTGCTGGGCTAGCAGGACTCCGGTGAACCGGGCTGTAGCGGACTACTATGGCTCGAGGAACACTAGACTACATTTCCTCATCAGAAAGGCTGCCAAGGATAAACAACTAGATTGTCGGATCCCACACATACCAAGCATTTCAATCATACATACAATATGCTCGATATGTGCAAATACAACATGGCATCACAACAAAACTCTACAACTCAAGTACTTTATTTAAAGGCTCCAGAGAGCCATACATAACATGTTCATATAGGTAGGGGTCACATGACCCGACACTCAAGTCATACAAGCATACAAGCACATGCGGAAGAAAATAGTCTGAGTACAGACACTAGAAAGAAAGAAGGCTTCTCGAAGCCTATCTATCTACATAGGGCCCTCCATGGCCAGGATCACCACCTGGGTGGCAAGTCACTCATCGACGTTGAGATCTACATAAAACCCATCGGAGGGGGCAGTGTTGTCGTCTGAAAACAGTAATTAAACAAACATGAGTACAAAGGTACTCAGCAAGTCTTACATCAGAACCTACTATACATGCTCATTCTCAAGAAGGTGGTGGAGTTATAGCAGCAAGCCAGCTTTGACTATTGGCTAAGCTATCCTACGGGACACCACTTAGTAAAATAGTTTTCTCACACGGGTCCACTAATCACCAACACAATACACCACCGGGGATCCTCCATCGTCATCCTACGAGAGGGCCATCCTCGGTACTCACACTTATCTTGAGTCTTTTAGTAGTATCCATTAACTTTTCTATGAACTGTATAGGCAACCAAGTAGTCCTTTACCGCGGACGCGGCTATTCGAATAGATGATGTTAACCCTGCAGTGGTGTACTTCTTCATACATGCTCTCACCACTTACCGCCGTTTACACGACATGTACTCGGCAACCTTCAAGCGGAAGCCCAACGAGGGTGTCGGACATGGCCTACCTAAACACTCAAGTCTCTAGTCTAGGTTTATCGCCTATCCAGGTTCCATCCGCAGGGAGTCCGAGCGAGGTTTCCACATACGGCCCCGAACAATGTGAACAGGGTCCCGAGACGCCAAACGGGCACCCGGCATACTCGGCCACGGTGTATCTACCGCAACATAGCCCACCCCTAGGGTCAGCGCTACGCACGGTCGCCAACACATAACCTACAAACACCAGAAACTAATTGCAACTCCTGGACAGAGTACTAGGGTGATTAAGAAGCCGAGAGGGTCAATTAAGGATCCCAATGCATGGTAGTAGCTGATTCTTAAAATCACACATACAGATCTCAGTTCTTAGGGACGGCCTCAATGAAACAACCCACCATGTACTCCACATGGCCTCTCATCGATACCTTTACCAAAACATGTTCAACACATCCCTCACATTACCGACATAATCATTTCACTCTAGCCCATCACCCAGATGAACCAGACCTGACACAACTCTAAGCATAGCAGGCATAGCAAGGTAGGAAACACATACAAGGCTCAATCAACTCCTACACATGCTAGTGGGTTTCATCTAGTTACTGTGGCAATGACAGGTCATGCAGAGGATAAGGGTTCAACTACCGTAGCACACAGCAGTTTGAAACGTTGTTGTCTTAATACAGTAAATGAGAGCAGAGGCGAGAACATGGGATTGTATCGATATGATCAATGGGGCTGCTTGCCTGATGTAGTGGTACTAGGGTACTGCCCTTCAGACGGATATTCAGGGTTATCCTCGGAGGCAGAACCTGCCACGAAAGACACACCGAACATAATCAACACATGACAATATGCAACAATATGATGCATGCTATGACATGGCAAAATGAATGTGTCTTGGCCTAATGCAAGCTAAAATAGAAAGGAATGAACCCATTTGAATCAAAGATTCAAATGTTAGTTCATTTAACATAGCCATATTAGTGCATTATCTTATTTTTCTTAAACAGCAAGGTTAACTTGTTTTGTCATGCATGAAACCATTACCAATGGATAGATTGAATTTTTCTGATCAAAATTCATATATAAATCTTTTCATTTGGAGTTACAGATTAATTTCTATGTTTTTTTAAAGTTTGCAACAATTTCTGGAATTCTCTATATAAAACTAAATCCAGAAATTAGTTATTGCGTCAGCAGTGCGTCAGGGTGACGTCAGTGGTCAACGGGGACGTCCAGGTCAACCTGACCAGTGGGTCCCGCGTGTCAGCAACTATTTAAACTAACTAAAATTAGTTAAAACTAATCTGGGTTAATTAGCAGAGGGGGGGCCCACTTGTCATAGACTCAGGGGAGTCAACCTGGGCCCACCCAGTCAAGGTCAACGGGTCAAACCCACCGGCGTTAAGCCGCCGGCGAGGACAGACGCGGCGGAGGGCGTCGGAATTCCTCCTCCGGCGACCAAATGGCCGGCGGAGGGCATCTACGTGCTGTTGGTGAACTCGCGCGCCGAGTGGAGCAAGCGGTGTGTGCGGGGGTGGTCGGAGATGACGCCGGCGTCGAGCCAGGCGGCGGCCGGAGTTCGGGCGTGCACGGAAACGGCGTTAGGAGGCACGGCAGGGGGCGCAGAGGGGTGCTACGGCCTCCTGGGGGTGCAGTGAGTGTGTTGGACACGGTGGTGTGGCCGGTGGTTGGCCGGAGACACGTCGGCGACGAGCTCGTCGGTGGCGCATGCGGTGAAGCTTCGTGCAGTTGCTACGGTGCACAAGAAAGCAAACGGAGAGGATGGGGAGGTAGCTGAGCTCACGGGGGTCATGTAGGAACGGACGGCGCGGTCGGGGACGAGCTGATGCGGTGGCGACGACGAAGAGGATCTCCGATGATGGCGGAGTCGGGCGAGGTTGTTGCAGAGGTTGCGGGGCAAGGGAGCGCTCGGGGCTCGTCTTGCTCGAAGGACTGGAGGGCGGCGGAGCTTCTGGACACGGTGGCTCGGCGCAGGGACGACGGAGGGCACGACTACAGCGGCGGTGCGGCGGCAGGTGCGTCGGCCATGGTGCGGGAGAGCGAGGGAGAGAGGCAGGGGGCGAGTGAGGTGTCCGCGGGGTCGGGGCGGCGACGTGGAGCCTATCCAGTGTCCAGGCGCGCGACGCGGCAAGCTGCTGGCGCCGTGGCGAGCTCGCGCTCGCCGGCGTCAGCTCTCTGCCTGCCTGGCAGGGACAAAGCAGCTGGTTGGCATGGGTCAGCACAGCGCTGGGCCGCCAGGTGGGCCGGCTGATGGGCTGCGGCCAGGTAAGTTCTCTCCCTCTTTTTTAATTTCTGTTTTCTATTTTTTTCTGTAGGTTTGTGGCTTTATTAAAAATAGCTAGGCACTTCTAAAAATCCTGAAAATAATCAGAGGCTCTGTTTAGAATATTTCCAACAGCCCACACTTATCTTCAGAATTATTTGAGCATTTAAAATATTTACTAGCATTCAAATGCCCAAATGCAAATTACATATGATTTAATTCAATGACCTTCTGTTGACCTAGAAAATTGTGCACCAATTTTGCCAGAGGTTCTAACCCAAGACAAAGAGAGTGAATTTTTTAGAAGGGCATTTCAGGTTCATTGAAAATATTTTTAGTAAACCTTAGTTGATTCCAGAGGCGGTTCTGGGGGTTCTGTCTTCCCCAATTCAAGTTTCTGATGAAAGGTAGACATGATGCAACATTATAATGCATGACTAGCTAGGATGTGATAACTCACCCCCACTCAAACAAATCTCGTCCCGAGATTTAGGATCCTCCGGGAAGAAGGTGGGGTACTTGAGTCGAAGACGATCCTCCCTTTCCCAGTAGCTTCTTGCTCGGAATGGTGTGACCATTGAACCTTGAGAAACTTGATATTATGGCGTCGAGTGGTACGCTCGTCTTGATCAAGGATACGAACGAGATATTCCCGATATGAGAGGTTATCTTGTAGATCAAGTGTTTCGTGGTCCACTCCACGGATAGGATCCGCGAAGCAACGCCTGTGTTGAGAAACGTGGAAGACATCGTGAACTCTAGAAAGATGCGAAGGTAGTTCAAATTGGTAGGCAACTTCTCCTCGTTGGGCAAGAATGCAAAAGGGTCCAATGTAACGAGGAGCCAACTTGCCCTTGATACCGAATCGATGGGTTCCCTTTAAAGGTGTAACCCGAAGGTAAGCCTTCTCGCCAACTTCATAAGACATAGGCTTATGCTTGCGGTCATATTGACTCTTTTGGCGAGATTGGGCTGTTTTCAATTTCTCACGAATAACGCGAACCTGCTCTTCTGCTTCCTGGATCATATTCGGGCCAAAGAGTTATCTTTCCCCGGTTTCTGACCAGTTAAGAGGCGTTCGACATTTTCGTCCATAAAGAACTTCGAAAGGAGCTTTGCCCAAGCTAGCTTGATAACTATTGTTATAAGCAAACTCTACGAATGGAAGGCATTTCTCCCAACCGATTCCGAATGAGATGACAGAAGCTCAGAGCATATCTTCCAGAATTTGACTGACTCGCTCTACTTGACAACTTGATTGAGGATGGAAGGGGTGCTAAAAGAGAGACGAGTTCCCATAGCATTTTGGAAACTTTCCCAAAATCGAGAGGTGAAGAGACTCCCACGGTCTGAGTTAATTTCCAATGGGACACCATGAAGCGACACTATTCGGGAGATGTATAAATCAGCTAGCTGGCTAGCGGTGATACTCTCACGAACAGGTAGGAAATGGGCTACATTGGAAAGACGGTCGATCACGACGAAGATGGCATTATTCCCTCTATTGGTCCTGGGAAACCCAGTAATCAAATCCATACCAATTTTATCCCATTTCCATTCAGGAATTGCCAAAGGTTGAAGGGTGCCAGCAGGCCGTTGATGCTCTGCTTTAACACGACGACAGACATCGCAATTAGCAATGTATTGAGCGATTTCTCTCTTCATCCTAGTCCACCAAAACCTCTGGCGTAGGTCTTGATACATCTTAGTACTACCGGGATGAATGGTGAGAGGGGATTCATGAGCTTCCTTAAGGATCAGCCGCCTCAGGTTTCGTGCCTTGGGAACAACTAAGCGGTTTCCAAAGTATACGACACCTTGATCATCAACGAAGAAACAATTCGCGACTCCTTTCTTAATGTTTCTCTTAATACGGGAGTGTCACATCCCTAGTTCTGGTATGATCCTAGGCTTGCTTTGTGCATCATGTTTAAATTTCAAATGAACTTGAAATGGGGACAGTTGCAAACCCTAGCACCAAAGTTTTTTCCAATAGGTTCAACTTTAAAATGGAATTTCAATGAACCCAAAATGCTCTCCAAAAATGTTCATGCTCTTTGGATAATGTTGGGAACAACAACCAAAGGTGATGCACATTTTTGCTACACATTTTGGATTTTTGAATCAATGCATAAATATTTGATTTGGAGCTGTTTAAATTATATAAATATTTTAATGGCTCCAAAAATGTTGGGAATTGGTGAGGGCCTCTAGAATATTATATCTAGATGCCACAATTATTTTCAGCATTTATGGAAATATTTTAACATTTCTTTTAGATACAAAACAAATGTCAGAAATAAAAAAAAGAGAGAAAACACTTACCTGGCGCTTACCTGGTGGCCCAACAGGACCGGCCCAACTAGGCCCAACCCACCACCGCAGCCTCGCTGTCGTCTTCCTCCCCGGACAGAAGGACGAGCGCGTGCTCGCCGCATGCTGGCCACGCGCCTCGCCAGCTCCTGCTTGCCGCTCCCCGTCGACGCCCTGGCCTTCTATGGAGATGCCACGCAAGCCCCGACCCCCTCTCACTCCCTCTCGCTCCTCCCCCTCCTCTGTCCTCTCTCTCGCACGCACCCGAGCGCTGCCGTCGCCGCTGGCAAACACCACCGCGGCCACTGCCTTTCCCTCGCCTCTCCGACGTGCCCATGAGCTTCGCCTCAACGCCCTCGCTCTCTCCATCGAGTCACGCGCCCGCGGAACGCCGGAAGCAACGCCACCGTCTTCGTTTCCATCACCGGTCGCCGGAGATCTTCCTCATTGCCTCGCTCGCTCCAGGCCTTCCCCGAGCCCGCTGGCCTGCTCTGCGTGATCCCTGTGAGCTCTAATCCGTTTCCCCCTCCTTCCTCGTGCTCTATCCTACATCCTAGCCGCTGCCCCGCGAGCACCCGAAACCGCCGTCCTCCATGGCCGGCGAGCTCCTTGCCCCTGAGCCCCTCCGCTCCTGCTAGTTGCTCCGGCGGGCTCCTATTGCCCATTAGGTGCCGCCTAGCACCCCCGGTTCGCTCGCCTCGAGCTGCAGCACCCTGCCCGCGCATAGCCGAGCTCCTGCCGCCGCCGCGAGCCCTGCTCCGGCGAGCTCCGCCGTCCCCGCGACTTCCCCTATGCCCAAGTGGATGCGGTCAAGCATGGGCTACCGATTGGTAGTCCCCGCGCGCTCTTCCGCCGTCTGTAGCGCGTTCCAGCGAAGCACCGCCGCGCGGTTTGGTCGTCGCCGTCCGAACTCCGGCGGGGCTGACGTGGCGGCTTAATTAGCGTTAATCCCATAGCCTAATCCCCCTGAGACTGACAGTGGGCCCCAGAGCCAACTCAAACCCTGGGGAGTGCGGGTTTGACTCGGGCTTAACCCAGTGTCACTAACGTGTGGCCCCCACACGTCAGGTTTGACCTGTTCAGCCCTGCTGACGCCTCTGTGACGTCACGCTGACGTAGTAATTGTTTTTCTGGATTTTAAATAATTCAGAGAATTTCAGAAAATAGTTAAAACTTTTAAAATTCATAGTAATTCAACTGTAACTCCAAATCAAATAAATTATATATGAAAAATTATCAAAAAATGCAAGGAATCCATTTATGCTAGTTTCATGCATGGAAAACCAACTTATACTTGCTGTATAAGTGAAAACGTAATAATGACATGTTATGTATTTAATTTGGGGTTTGCATATGAACCCTTGGTTCATATGGACTTCAACCAAATTGATGCTAGATGCATTAGGGCAAATCATAGCATCTTTGAAATGTCATCTTCATGCATCATATTGTTGCATATGGTTGTTTATTGATTGCCGGCATCGTCCCTTCTCGATAGGTTCTACTCCGGAAGGTGTCCCGAGTACCTGTCTTAGGAGCAGTGCTTCTTCGTGAATCTATCAGGCAAGCAAAGCCCCTTGAGCATCTCGATAAATCCCACTCACTTGCTCCTGCTCCTTTTACTGCATTAGGACAACAACGATTCAAACTGCTACTTTCTGCTGCGGTAGCTGAACCCATTCCTCTGCATGACCTGTCATTGCCACAGTAAATAGTTGAAACCCACTAGCATGAGTAGGAGTTGCTTGAGCCTTGATGTGCCTGCTCATCCATGCTTGTTTTCTTTATGCCAGCTATGCTTAGAGTTGTGTCAGGTCTGATTCATCGGGAATGAATCGGAGTGGTGAACATGTCCTACCAGTAAAGGCTAAGTGTGTGAACACGTTTTGGTAAAGGTAGCGATGAGAGGCCATGTAGGAGTACATGGTGGGTTGTCTCATTGGAGCCGTCCCTAAGCACTGAGTTCTGTGTATGTTATCCAAGTCCAGTTACTACCACACATTGGGTTCCAGTCATTCGGCCCCTCTCGGCTTATTAATCCACTTGATCTCTGTCCAGGAGTTGCAACTAGTTTCTGGCGTTTGTAGGTAGTGCTACTTGTCTACCAGGTGGTGTCCGACGGGATGGGCTTGTGACAGACTAGGCACCATGGCACGGTGTACCAAGTGGCACCTGGATGGTGGGCTTGGGAACCCTGCACACATCGTTTGGGGCCGTGAGCGACACCCCGACCGGATCTCCTTGCGGATGGAACCCGAATAGGCGATAAACCTGGACGAGAGACTTGTGTGGTTAGTCAGGTCGTGGCCGACACCCTCGCCCGGCTTCCGCTTGAAGGTTGCCGAGGTACATGACGTGTACAAGGCTATAAGTGGCGAGAGCGTGTGTGAAGAAGTACACCCCTGCAGGGTCAATATTATCTATTCGAATAGCCGTTTTCCTCGGATATGGAAACTTGGAGAACTTATGTAGTACATAGACAACTTGAAGTGGATACTCTAAAATCCGCAAGATAAGCGTGAGTGCTATGGATGGCCTTCTCGTAGGGAGACGGGAACGGATCCATAGTGGAGTGTTGATATGGTGAATATGTGGACTCGTGTGCGTCTTCTTACCTTAAAGAAGTTTCTAATACTCGTAGTATAGGTTAGCCACTGAGTCAAAGCTGGCTTGCTGCTGTTAAAACTCCACCACCCCCCTTTTTTTGATAATGTTGCATATGTAGATAGTTCTGATGTAAGACTTGCTGAGTACCTTTGCACTCACGTTTGCTTATTTATGTTTTGCAGTTGGTTACACTAGTGACTTCGACGAGTAGCTTGTATCCCAGCTACGATCTTGTACCCTTGGGAGGGTCGTGTTTAGTCAGGCTTCCTAGTCTTTTTCTTTTGTAGTTGTCTGTACTCAGACATATAATGCTTCCGTTGCTTGTATGCTCTGAATAATGGGTCATGAGGCCCCTGTTTGTATTGAATGCTTTGTGGCTCTTCTGGGCCTTTATCTATATGAGTTTGAGTTATGTTGTGATGCCATGTTGTACAACACATACTTGCATGTCATGTGTACGTGTAACATGTATTGCTATGTGTGGGATCCGACAACCTAGTTGTTTCCCTCTGGTAGCCTCTCTTATGGGGAAATGTAGTCTTGTGCTTCCATGAGCCATAATAGTCCGCTACAGCCCAGTTCACCAGAGTCCTACTAGCCCAGCACTACTGCTCCGGAACACTTGACTGGCCAGTATGTGATTCACTTCATTCCTGTGTCTGTCCCTTCGGGGAAATGTCACACGGTGACATCCCGGAGTCCTGTTAGCCCAGTGCTACAGCCCGGATTCATACGCTGTTGACCGACATGCTCTAGGTTGATTCATGTATGCATGTCCCTGTAAGTTAGTGCTATTTTGGGTTCACGACTAGTCATGTCGGCCCGGGTTCTCTGTCATACGGATGCTAGCGACACTATCATATACGTGAGCCAAAAGGCGCAAACGGTCCCAGGCCAGGTAAGGTGGCACCCGTGGGAATACCGTGCGTGAGGCCGCAAAGTGATATGAAGTGTTACATGCTAGATTGGTGTGACTTAGGATCGGGGTCCCGACAGCGTTGGTATCAGAGCCTGACTGACTGTAGGATTACCAAGCCAAACTGGTCGAAGTTGAGTCTAGAAATGCTTTAGTTATATAAGGGAATTGATTGTGGAAGGGAACGTAAGGCTCTTTTTACTCCTTTACCTCATGTCATTCTTTCTGAGTCCGCCTCTTGTTTTCTACGAGGGTTAAGGCCTAGGCTTCTCCTCTATCTCTCAGGATGACGTGTTACTAAACCGTAAAGTCTTAGGATTGTTGGGTTGTGTCTCCTTACAGTTCTGCTACTTCCGTGTGTCCTCAGTTTGACCCAGAACCTTGATATTATGATGCTGATTGATTATGCTATTCCTTTGATGAATGTCTCAAAAATCCTTTTGAGCATTTACAGCCGTTATGTTGCCAAAATTGTCCTGGGATTTCAAGAATTTCCAATGCTTTTGCATTACATTCTGCATCCCTATGTCGATGCTAATTCCATCCTTGTTTCCTTGGTTTCTATGCCAGGATGTCGTCTGCTAACCGAGGTTCAGTTGCTCATAGCAAGAACCACGGAGATGGTAGGGATGAGGATCCTCCTGACCAGCCTTTGATGGCAGAGTTCTTGTTAGCATCCGAGAGGAACAAGCGTGAGACTAACCGCTTGCTGGCACAGATTGAGCAGAACACCGCACATCAGCGTAAGAAGTTGGTTTCCATCACCGACTTCATTGGTCTGAAACCACCCACCTTCCATCATTCCATTGAGCCACTCGATGCAGATGACTGGCTCCGAAGCATCACTCACAAGTTGCTTTCTGCGAACGTGGCTGAAGGTGACAAGGTCACCTATGCTACCTATCACTTGGAAGGTCCTGCTAGTATTTGGTGGCAGAGCTATGAGGCTATCCTTCCAGCTGGTCAGATTCCTACCTGGAGGGATTTCACCGAGGCTTTTCGTTAGCACCACATTCCTCAGGCTCTCATTGACCGCAAGAGGGAAGAGTTCTGTAGTTTTACCCAGGGTAAGTTGCATGTTGATGCTTACAGTAAGAAGTTTGGAAACCTCGCCCGCTATGCTACAGAAGAAGTGTCCACGGACGCCAAGAAGCAGGCTAGGTTCCGGAAGGGTCTCAACCCTAAGTTGTGTCGTGATCTCCACCTGCATCATTGTGATACTTTCCAGGTTCTTGTGAACAAGGCCATTAATGCAGAGACAGCTCAACTCACCTACGAGGAGTCTCGTAAGCACAACCGTGATCTGGGTTCTTCCTCCCGCTCTGGCTTTCAGAAGCGACGGATTTGGATTCCAAACTCGGCTCTTCCACCTGGATATGCACCGAGGCCATCCGATGTGGCGCCTCACCCAACTCAGCAACGTGCTCCACCCAGGCCTTTTAGTGGACCACTTGCCAATGTAGGTCCACGTCCTACCTCAGGAACTTGCTTCACCTGCGGAGAACCAGGACACTACGCACGTGACTGCCCTCAGTCCAGTTATACTCCAACCCAGTCTGAGAGGTCTGTTGGCCATGAAAAGCCATCAGTCAAGATGATCAGTACCAAGCCAGCCTCCATTGAACGAGCATGTGTGCACCATGTCTTAGCTTCAGAAGTTCAAGATGATCCTGACGTCGTACTGGGTACGCTTCTTGTCAATGGTCACCCAGCTTCAGTTTTGTTCGATACTGGAGCATCCCACTCCTAAATATCCGAAGGTTATGCTCGGTTGCAAGACATGTCATTTTGTGATATGCCAACTCCACTAATAATCCAGACTCCTGGTTCCAAATGGCAAACCTCCAAGGTAAGTCATGGTAATGAAATCCTTGTTGACAGACTGGTATTCCTTGCTTCTTTGATATCTCTCAAGTCCTCAGATATTAACATCATCTTGGGTATGGACTGGATGATAGCTCATCATGCCAAGATAGATTGTTACACCAGATCTGTTCAACTTACACATCCATCTGGCAAAATAGTCGATGTTTCCACTAGAGTTGCAAGGCGTCAACTCTATTCTCTTAATGCCAGCCCTCTTCCAGACCTTGAAGATATTCCATTAGTACGTGACTTTCCGGATGTCTTTCCATAAAAACTGCTAGGTGTCCCACCTGACAGAGATGTAGAGTTTGTCATAGAACTTATCCTAGGAACTGTTCCAATCTCTAGGAGACCATACAAGCTGGCACCTTTGGAGTTAGCCGAGCTTAAGATACAACTTGATGAGTCCTTGCAAAAGGGTTTCATCCATCCCAATTCTTCTCCTTGGGCTTGTACTATCCTCTTCGTCAAGAACAAGGATGGTACGGATCGGATGGTTGTAGATTATCATCCCGTTAATTTGGTCACGATAAAGAACAAGTATCCGCTCCCTAGGATCAACGACCTGCATGATTAGCTCGCTGGATCCTCAGTCTTTTCCAAGATGGATTTGAGGTTAGGCTACCACCAAATCAAAATCAGAAATGGGGACATCCCCAAAACGACCTTTATCAGTCGTTATGGTCAATACGAGTACACCGTAATGTCTTTCGGCCTAACCAATGCTCCAGCTACTTTCTCCCGCTTGATGAACTCGATCTTTATGGAGTACTTAGATAAGTTTGTCATGGTTTATCTCGATGATATTCTTATTTACTCAAAGAACAAGGAAGATCATGCCGAACATCTTAGGCTTGTGTTAGAAAAACTCAGAGAGCACCGCCTTTACGCCAAGTTCTCCAAGTGTGAATTTTGGTTGCCAGAAGTGACCTATCTAGGCCACGTGATCTCCGGCAAGGGCATTTTTGTCAATCCTGAGAGAGTCAAAGCCGTTCTCGATTGGACTCCACCCGAATCGGTCAAACAAGTTAGGAGTTTCCTTGGTCTAGCCAGTTATTGTCGCCGCTTCATTGAAAACTTCTCCAAAGTGGCCAAACCCCTCACGGAGCTTCTCAAGAAAGATAAAAGGTTTGAGTGGACCCCACACTGTGAGCACAGTTTCAGGAACTGAAAAGACGCCTGACTTCTACGCCCATACTCGTGCCACCAGATTTCACTAAAGACTTTGTTATCTATTGCGACGCTTCACGTCAAGGACTAGGTTGCATTCTTATGCAGGATCGTCATGTGATTGCCTATGCATCTCGACAGTTGCATAAACATGAGGAAAATTATCCTACACATGATCTAGAGCTTGCAGCCGTAGTCTATGCACTTAAGACTTGGCGACATTACCTTCTTGGTAACCATTGCGAAATTTACACTGACCATCAGAGTCTCAAGTATATCTTCACCCAACCAGATCTAAATCTCAGATAGAGGCGTTGGTTGGAGTTGATCTCGGATTACGACTTAGGAATCACCTACACCCTAGGCAAAGCCAATGTTATGGCTGATGCTTTAAGTCGTAAATCCTATTGCAACAACCTCATGTTGCAACAATGTCAACCACCCCTCCATGAGGAATTCTGTAAGCTTAACCTTCACATAGCTCCTCTTGGTTCCCTTTCTACCTTGGTGGCGAAACCTACCCTTACGGATAAGATCATAGAGGCTTAGAAGCATGATACGGGAATCTCCCGGATCAAGAAGAATATTTCCAAGGGAGTTGCTGGCTGTTTCTCTATGGATGAGCGAGGCGTTGTTTACTTTGGAAACCGTTTGGTGGTTCCCAAATGTCAACAGATGCATCAACTGATCCTTAAGGAGGCCCATGAATCCCCTCTCACGATTCATCCTAGTAGTACAAAGATGTATCAGGACCTACGCCAGAGGTTCTGGTGGACTAGGATGAAAAGAGAAATCGCTCAGTATATTGCCAACTGTGACGTTTGTCGTCGCGTTAAGGCAGAGCATCAGAGACCTACTGGAACCCTTCAACCTTTAGCTATTCCCGAGTGGAAATGGGACAAAGTTGGTATGGACTTCATCACCGGCTTTCCCAGGACCAAGAAAGGAAATAATGCTATCTTCGTAGTCATTGACCGTCTTTCCAAAGTGGCTCACTTCCTACCTGTTCGAGAGAGTATCACTGCTAGTCAGCTCGCTGACTTATATATCTCCCGAATAGTGTCACTCCATGGTGTTCCACTAGAGATCAATTCAGACCGTGGCAGTCTTTTCACCTCTCATTTCTGGGAAAGTTTCCAGAATGCCATCGGAACCTATCTTTCTTTCAGTAGCGCTTTCCATCCTCAGTCAAGTGGTCAGGTGGAAAGGGTCAACCAAATTCTTGAAGACATGCTTAGAGCTTGTGTTATCTCATTTGGTATGGATTGGGAGAAATGTCTTCCCTTTGCCGAGTTTGCTTATAACAATAGCTACCAATCCAGTCTTAAGAAAGCACCCTTCGAGATTCTGTATGGACGAAGATGTCGAACACCTTTGAACTGGTCAGAAACCGGTGAAAGACAATTCTTTGGACCGGAGATGATCCAGGAGGCAAAAGAGCAAGTTCGCATCATTCGTGAGAATTTGAAAACAGCCCAATCTCGTCAAAAGAGCCAGTATGACCGCTGTCATAAGGAAGTGGCTTATCAAGTTGGCGACAAGGCTTACCTTCGGGTTACCCCTTTGAAGGGTACCCATCGTTTCGGTATCAAGGGCAAGTTGGCTCCTCGTTACATTGGTCCTTTTCGCATTCTTGCTAAATGAGGAGAGGTTGCCTACCAGTTGGAACTACCCCCACATCTTTCACGAGTTCACGATGTCTTCCACGTCTCTCAACTCAGGCGTTGCTTCTCGGATCCCATCCGCGGAGTGGACCATGAAACGCTTGATCTCCAAGATAACCTTACTTATCGAGAGTACCCCATTCGCATTCTGGATCAAGCAGGACGTGTCACTCGACGTCATAACATCAAGTTTCTCAAGGTTCAATGGTCTCATCATTCCGAGAGAGAAGCTACTTGGGAGCGAGAAGATCGTATTCCACTTGAGTACCCTGCTTTCTTTCGAGACGAGATTTTTTCTCGGGACGTGATTTTTTCGAGACGAGATTTTTTCGAGTGGGGGCGAGTTGTCACATCCCTAGTTTTGGTATGATCCTAGGCTTGCTTTGTGCATCATGTTTAAATTTCACATGAATTTGAAATGGGGAAAGTTGCAAACCCTAGCACCAAAGTTTTTTCCAATAGGTTCATCTTTAAAATGGATTTTCAATGAACCCAAAATGTTCTCCAAAAATGTTCATGCTCTTTGGATAATGTTGGGAACAACAACCAGAGGTGATGCAAATTTTTGGTACACATTTTGGATTTTTGAATCAATGCATAAATACTTGATTTGGAGCTGTTTAAATTATATAAATATTTTAATGGCTCCAAAAATGTTGGGAATTGGTGAGGGCCTCTAGAATATTATATCTAGATGCCACAATTATTTTCAGCATTTATGGAAATGTTTTAATATTTCTTTTAGATACAAAAAAAATGTCAGAAATAAAAAAAGAGAAAACACTTACCTGGCGCTTACCTGGTGGCCCAACAGGACCGGCCCAGCTAGGCCCAACCCACCACTGCAACCTCGTTGTCGTCTTCCTCCTCGGACAGAAGGACGACCGCGTGCTCGCCGCGCGCTAGCCACGCGCCTCGCCAGCTCCTGCTTGCCGCTCCCCGTCGATGCCGTGGCCTTCTATGGAGACGCCACGCAAGCCCCGACCCCCTCTCACTCCCTCTCGCTCCTCCCCCTCCTCTGTCCTCTCTCTCGCACGCACCCGAGCACTGCCGTCACCGCCGACAAACACCACTGCGGCCACTGCCTTCCCCTCGCCTCTCCGACGTGCCCACGAGCTTCGCCTCAACGCCCACGCTCTCTCCACCGAGTCATGTGCCCGCGGAATGCCGGAAGCGACACCACCGTCTTCGTTTCCATCACCGGCCGCCGGAGATCTTCCTCGTTGTCTTGCTCGATCCGGGCCTTCCCCGAGCCCGCTGGCCTGCTCTGCATGATCCCTGTGAGCTCTAATCCGTTTCCCCTCCTCCTCGTGCTCTATCCTGCATCCTAGCCGCTGCCCTGCGAGCACCCGAAGCTGCCGTCCGCCATGGCTGGCGAGCTCCGTGCCCCTGAGCCCCTCCGCTCCTGCTAGTTGCTCCGGCGGGATCCTGTTGCCCATTAGGTGCCGCCTAGCACCCCCCCGTTCGCTCGCCTCGAGCTGCAGCACCCCGCTCGCGCATAGCCGAGCTCCAGCCGCTGTCGCGAGCCCTGCTCCGGCGAGCTCCGCTTTCCCTGCGACTTCCCCTATGCCCAGGTGGATGCGGTCGAGCGCGGGCTACCGATTGGTAGTCCCCGCGCGCTCTTCCGCCGCCTGTAGCACGTTCCGGCGAAGCACCGCCGCGCGGTTTGGTCGTCGCCGACCGAACTGCGGCGAGGCTGACATGGCGGCTTAATTAGCGCTAATCCCACAGCCTAATCCCCCCCTGAGACTGACAGTGGGCCCCAGAGCCAAGTCAAACCCTGGTCAGTGCGGGTTTGACTCGGGCTTAACCCCAGTGTCACTGACGTGTGGCCCCCACACGTCAGGTTTGACCTGGTCAGCCTTTCTGACGCCTCTGTGACGTCACGCTGATGCAGTAATTCTTTTTCTGGATTTTAAATAATTCAGAGAATTTCAGAAAATAGTTAAAACTTCTAAAATTCATAGTAATTCAACCGTAACTCCAAATCAAATAAATTATATATGAAAAATTATCAGAAAAATGCAAGGAATCCATTTATGCCAGTTTCATGCATGGAAAACCAACTTATACTTGCTGTATAAGTGAAAACGTAATAATGGCATGTTATGTATTTAATTTGGGGTTTGCATATGAACCCTTGGTTCATATGGACTTCAACCAAATTGATGCTAGATGCATTAGGGCAAACCATAGCATCTTTGAAATGTCATCTTTATGCATCATATTGTTGCATATGGTTGTTTATTGATTGTCGGCACCATCCCTTCTCGATAGGTTCTACTCCGGAAGGTGTCCCAAATACCTGTCTTAGGAGAAGTGCTTCTTCGTGAATCTATTAGGCAAGCAAACCCCCTTGAGCATCTCGATAAATCCCACTCTCTCGCTCCTGCTCCTTTTACTGCATTAGGACAACAACGATTCAAACTGCTACTTTCTGCTGCGGTAGCTGAACCCATTCCTCTGCATGACCTTTCATTGCCACAGTAAATAGTTGAAACCCACTAGCATGAGTAGGAGTTGCTTGAGCCTTGATGTGCCTGCTCATCCATGCTTGTTTTCTTTATGCCAGCTATGCTTAGAGTTGTGTCAGGTCTGATTCATCGGGAATGAATCGGAGTGGTGAACATGTCCTACTAGTAAAGGCTAAGTGTGTGAACACATTTTGGTAAAGGTAGCGATGAGAGGCCATGTAGGAGTACATGGTGGGTTGTCTCATTGGAACCGTCCCTAAGCACTGAGTTCTGTGTATGTTATCCAAGTCCAGTTACTACCACACATTGGGTTCCAGTTATTTGGCCCCTCTCGGCTTATTAATCCACTTGATCTCGGCTTAGTCTCACACCTGTTTCTTTCCGCCTCCAGCATCACTTCGGCCATAGAAGGCGGGTGAGGCAGATTTTCACCCCTAACTGCACTGGCTTCCCCCTACTCCGTGGTAGCAGGGTTGCTGCGGGTGTTGACCATCCTAGGAGAAAACAAGACAACGGTTTAGATAAGGATGGCACAACTTAGCAAGGAAGTGCAGAATGTAATGGATAACACGGAATGCAGAGATGTTCATCTGTATGACATGGTAATATAGAACTACCATATATATACCAACGGTCATACACACTATACATAGTTTAGTACAAGCCCAGGCTACAGTACAACTATGATGAAAGATGTTACATCTCATCGGAGGCATTCCAAGCTCCTATACATTATTTGTCTACACCTCCGGAATTGATTACACACTAAGTCATATTCCACAAGTCACGCAGGATAGTGGAGATACAACTATTGCAATACTAGTGATACTACTACTAACTCAGAAAGCTCTGTAGTAGTCCTCATAGAAGTCACCTCCATAGCCTGGAAGTTCAACGTGATCATCCGGGAACAGACGGTCCTGAGGAGCTTGTGGACCAAAGGGGCTAGGATGAGGTCTTGGACCAACAAACGGTGGCCTGCGGGGACCCCGGGGTGGGGTGATGCCTCCCACATCATGCCAATCCACCATGTCTGGCAGAGCAGATCTCACAGGATACATATCCCTCGTATCCATACATCCAGCTTGCACAGCAGGTGCAAACCGAGTCAAAGTGGCCCAATGATCAGCACGGGTGTTGAAAAGCTCCAGTCTGAAGGCCCGATTCTCTCGGTCCTTATCCTCGAGCATTTCGGCAGTGGTGCTTGTTAGTGAGTCCTCACGTGTGGAGTTAGCATAGATAGCCTGGAGATACCCTTGCGCTCCCGGGAGTGAAGCTGGCATATAACAGAAGTCGGTGTTCCGAAGCAGGCCAGTCCGGACTCGCATGATGGTCATCATGGAATAGGCAGCATCCTGCACAGCCATCTCAACAGTAACCCGGAGTCCATAGGAATAGTGGAGGGGCTCGGTAGATCCAGGATAAGAAGGAAATATCCTGACGGTGCAGAAATATTGGCTTTGATTAAAGTCTCGGAATTGCTCTTCGACAGTGTATTCGGGATACAAATGGTAACCCGTCTCGATCATTACCCGAACTAACATAGCAGTATGACCGGGCACATCGAGGCACCGGGTCAGGGGAACCACTTGGTTTTGAGCACGAGTGGCCATCTGAAAGCACAACCACAATGCAAAGACATTAGAATTTCTAGGGAAAATTGGACAGCATAACAGCTGTAAATGCTCAGAAAAAGATTTGAGACATCCACAACAGTTTGCAACACCACTCAACAACATCATATAAAGGTTCTGATTCAACTGGCAACATACTCAAAGTGGTAGAAACTGAACTAAGGCTGGTAACCAACAATCCTATAAGTTACTACGGATTAGTAACATGTGAACCTGACAGAAGAAGATAGCCTAGTCCTTAACCCACGTTGAATGAGAAGAGAATGACTCAAATTAGAGAGCATAAGGTAAAGGAGTAGAAAGAGCCTTACGTTCCCTCCCACAATCAATTCCCCTACATATAACTAAAGCATTTCTAGACTCGACATCGACCAGTTTGGCTCAACGAACCTACAGGCAGTCCGGCTCTGATGCCAACGCTGTCAGGACCCCGATTCCAAGTCACATCGATCTAGCCGGTAACACCTCATATCACATTGCGGCCTCACGCACGGTATCCCCACGGGTGTCGCCTTACCATGGCCCGGGACCGTTTGCTCCTTTCGCTCACGTATATGATAGTGTCACTAGCATCCATATGACAAAGAACCCGGGCCGACATGGCTAGTCGAGATCCCAAAGCAGCATAGACCTATGGAGATAGGCATACATGAATCACATCGAGCATGTCAGTCATCAGCGAGTGAATCCGGGCTGTAGCACTGGGCTAACAGGACTCCGGATGTCACTGCGTGACATTTCCCCGAAGGGACAGACATAGGAACGAAGTGAAACACATGCCGGCCAGTCAAGTGTCCTGAGCAGTAGTGCTGGGCTAGCAGGACTCCGGTGAACCGGGCTATAGCAGACTACTATGGCTCGAGGAACACTAGACTACATTTCCCCATAAGAAAGGATGCCAAGGATAAACAACTAGATTGTCGGATCCCACACATACCAAGCATTTCAATCATACACACAATATGATCGATATGTGCAAATACAACATGGCATCACAACAAAACTCTACAACTCAAGTACTTTATTTAAAGGCTCCAGAGAGCCATACATAACATGTTCATACAGGTAGGGATCACATGACCCGACACTCAAGTCATACAAGCATACAAGCACATGCGGAAGCAAATAGTCTGAGTACAGACACTAGAAAGAAAGAAGGCTTCTCGAAGCCTGTCTATCTACCTAGGGCCCTCCATGGCCAGGATCACCACCTGGGTGGCAAGTCACTCATCGACGTCAAGATCTACATAAAACCCATCGTAGGGGGCGGTGTTGTCGTCTGAAAACAGTAATTAAACAAACATGAGTACAAAGGTACTCAGCAAGTCTTACATCAGAACCTACTATACATGCTCATTCTCAAGAAGGTGGTGGAGTTATTGTAGGAAGCCAGCTTTGACTCTTGGCTAAGCTATCCTACGGGACACCACTTAGTAAAATAGTTTTCGCACACGAGTCCACTAATCACCAACACAATACACCACCGGCGATCCTCCCTCGTCATCTTACGAGAGGGCCATCCTCGGTACTCACACTTATCTTGAGTCTTTTAGTAGTATCCATTAACTTGTCTATCAACTGTATAGGCAACCAAGTAGTCCTTTACCGTGGACGCGGCTATTCGAATAGATGATGTTAACCCTGCAGGGGTGTACTTCTTCATACACGCTCTCACCACTTACCGCCGTTTACACGACATGTACTCGGCAACCTTCAAGCGGAAGCCCAACGAGGGTGTCGGCCACGGCCTACCTAAACATGGTGGTGTGGCCGGTGGTTGGCCGGAGACACGTCGGCGATGAGCTCGGCGGTGGCGCGTGCGGTGAAGCTTCGTGCAGTTGCTACGGTGCACAAGAAAGCAAACGGAGAGGATGGGGAGGTAGCTGAGCTCACGGGGGTCACGTAGGAATGGATGGCGCAGTCGGGGATGAGCTGATGCGGTGGTGACGGTGAAGAGGATCTCCGGCGATGGCGGAGTTGGGCGAGGTTGTTGTAGAGGCTGCGGGGCAAGCGAGCGCTCGGGGCTCGGCTTGCTCGAAGGAGTGGAGGGCGGCGGAGATTCTGGACACGGTGGCTCGGCGCGGGGACGACAGAGGGCGCGACTACGGCGGCGGTGCGGCGGCAGGTGCGGCGGCCATGGTGCGGGAGTGCGAGGGAGAGAGGAAGGGGGCGAGTGAGGTGTCCGCGGGGTCGGGCGGCGACGTGGAGCCTATCCAGTGTCTAGGCGTGCGACGCGGCAAGCTGCTGGCGCCGTGGCGAGCTCGCGCTCGCCGGCGTCAGCTCTCTGCCTGCCTGGCGGGGACGAAGCAGCTAGCTGGCATGGGCCAGAATAGCGCTGGGCCGCCAGGTGGGCCGGCTGATGGGCTGCGGCCAGGTAAGTTCTCTCCCTCTTTTTTAATTTCTGTTTTCTATTTTTTTCTGTAGGTTTGTGGCTTTATTAAAAATAGCTAGGCACTTCTAAAAATCCTGAAAATAATCAGAGGATCTGTTTAGAATATTTCCAACAGCCCACACTTATCTTCAGAATTATTTGAGCATTTAAAATATTTACTAGCATTCAAATGCCCAAATGCAAATTACATATGATTTAATTCAATGACCTTCTGTTGACCTAGAAAATTGTGCACCAATTTTGCCAGAGGTTCTAACCCAAGACAAAGAGAGTGAACTTTTTAGAAGGGCATTTCAGGTTCATTGAAAATATTTTTAGTAAACCTTAGTTGATTCCAGAGGGGGTGCTGGGGGCTCTGTCTTCCCCAATTCAAGTTTCTGATGAAAGGTAGACATGATGCAACATTCTAATGCATGACTAGCTAGGATGTGACAGTTGGCTAGTCGTCGTCCTCTGCCCTCACGTAGATAGTACGGAGGTGTTCGGGATGGAATCTAAACAATCTTGATCCAATTACATGGTCCTTGAAGGAGTTGTTAGCGCAACGAACAAGGCAATCAGGCTTTATGGCTTTAACGCCCTCACTTAGCCATAGGAGTTTTATAATAAAGCATTGACGCAGCCCCTGGTTTAATCCAAAGTACTGTCGGCATATGATCGAGAAGTTTCGATCTCTCACGTAACGCGGAAAAAATATCCAACGATTTGTAACCCTCGAGTAGCTGACCAGCTCTCGCCACATCATGACAGTCAGTTTTCGGCTTTCTCTACTGAGGTGCTCGTCTGGTCGAAGCAAGGGCACAATCACAGTAGAAAAGGGTGCCTGAAAACAAGAAAAAGAAGTAAAATTATGCGTGTCCGAGATTGGTTTGGCCGGATTGCCGACCCGGGGTATCTCGTGCCTCCGTCGATGTCCATGGAATTTTGAGTGCGTAATTGTGTACGCGTGGTACAAATGCCACTACCTTATTAGGGCTGGGACGGAGGCTGAATTGCTAGTCGAACTCTTGATGAGCCGCGTTGTCCTGCTACAGTGTAGTATGGACCCGCTTGATGGTGTCCAGGGGTTCGGTAGTTGGGTTATAATGCTGCTTGAGAAGGCTGCTCTGTGCTTCTGCTGCTAGGGTGGTGGTCTGCTCCTTTGTTCGGAGGGAGCATTTTGTATTGCCATTGACTGGTATGACACCATGTGCACTGTACTTCTCGAGCTTGAGGTAAGCATAGTGTGGCGCTGCATTAAATCTAGCAAATGCGGTTCGCCTAAGTAGTGCATGGTAGCCGCTGCGGAAGGGGACGATATCGAAGATTAACTCTTCGCTTCGGAAGTTGTCCGGGGAACCGAAGAACACCTCCAGCGTGATTGAGCCCGTACAGTGGGCCTCTACACCTGGTATGACTCCTTTAAAGGTAGTCTTTGTTGGTTTGATCCACGAGGGATTAATGCCCATCTTCCGTACTATATCCTGATACAACAGGTTGAGGTTGCTTCCACCATCCATCAGGACTCGTGTTAGGTGGAATCCGTCGATGATTGGGTCTAGGACTAGTGTGGTCGAACCGCCATGGCGGATACTAGTCGGATGATCTCGTCGATCGAAGGTGATCGGAAATGATGACCACGGATTGAACTTTGGGGCGACTGGTTCTACCGCCTAGACGTCCCTGAGTGCTTGTTTGCGCTCCTTTCTGGGGATGTGCGTGGTTTATATCATGTTCACCGTTTTGACTTGGGGGGGGATTTCTTCTGTCCCCCGGTGTTCGGTTGCCGGGCCTCTTCATCCTTGTCCTCGCTTTGTGACCCCTTTTCTTTGTTTTTGGCATTTAACTTACCAGCCTGCTTGAAGACCCAACAATCCTTGTTGGTATGATTGGCTTGTTTATCCAGGGTGCCGTGAATTTGGCACGGGCGGTCGAGTATGTGGTCCATGCTGGAAGGTCTGTCATTATTTCTTTTGTAGGGTTTCTTCCGTTGGCCGGACGTGGAGCCACTGAATCCGGCGTTGACTGTGGTGTCTTCGGTGTTTTCACCATTGCTTCTGCGTTTGTGTCTATTGCACCGGAGCTTGCCGGTGCTGTTCTTGACCTCTGTAGGGCTTGCCTCGCTGGATGTAGCTTTGCTATGAGCCAGCCAGCTGTCCTCGCCTGGGCAAAAGCGGTTCATGAGTATCGTAAGGGCTGCCATTGACTTCGGCTTTTCTTGTCCGAGATGGTGTGCTAGCCTTTCGTCCCGGATGCTTTGTTTGAAGGCTGCTAGGGCCTCGGCGTCCAAACAGTCGACGATCTGGTTCTTTTTGGATAGGAACCTAGTCGAGAATTTTCTGGCCGATTCTCCGAGTTGTTGGACTATGTGGCTTAGGTCATCGACATCTGGTGGCCGGACATAAGTTCCTTGAAAGTTCTCGAGGAAATCCTCTTCCAGGCTACCAACTGAGTTCTCAGGCAGGCTATTCAACCAGTGCCTAGCTGGTCCTTTCAGTTTTAATGGGAGGTATTTGATGGCGTGGAGGTCGTCTCCTCGGGCCATGTGGATGTGGAGGATGATGTCCTCGATCCATACTGCAGGATCGGTTGTGCCGTCTTATGATTCGATATTGACGGGCTTGAACCCCTCGGGGAATTCATGATCCAGTACTTCATCTGTGAAGCGGAGTGGTTGTGCGGCGCCTCTATATCGGGCCGCATCATGGCGGAGCTCTGAAGGAGTCCGTCTGCGGCATTCGGATCGAGCTTGGTTAGGTTTGTCACGTCCGAATACGTAGCCGTCGTCGCGCCTAGAGGCACGTCCTCGTGATCCGTAGATCGATCTTGTGTGTCCTGCTCTACTATCCAGGGTCTGTCGGAGGTCGTATGTATGGCCCAGGAATCTTCCCTCCCTATTTTGATGGGGTGGTGGGGCGGTCTGCTGTTCTGCCTGCGTTGACGCTTTATCTCGACCGTGGGTTGGCCGTTCCACCGCCCTGTCCCGGCCGCGTGGTGGTCGATCCGCATTGCGCGAGGGAGATATATGCTCCGGCGCCTCCTCATTGAATTGAGGTAGCAGTCTGTGTTTCGGGTAGCTCTTGGCTGGGAAATTGAGGCTGTATTCCTCGGCTGCCAGGACGTCAGTCCATTTGTCGATGAGCAGGTCTTGTTCAGCTTGAAGCTTCTGTTGTTTCCTTTTCAGGCTCCTTGCAGTGGCTATGAGTTGAAGCTTGAAGTTCTCCTGCTCGAGAGGATCCTCAGGCATGATGAAGTCTTTGTTGCAAAGGCTTGTCTCCTCCTCGGAGGGTGGATGGTAACGGTCATCCTTCGGGTCATCTTCTATGGCATGTTCGTCGGTGTTGTCTTGCCTGCTGTCGTGTTCCTGTTCGGATGTAGCCCCAGCGGGGTTTTTACTGTTTTCGGCATCGCCCGGAGTACTATTTCTCCGGTGCCAATGTTGTCGTCCTTTGAGCGACGGGGCTTAGGGCGGCGCTTGGGCCACCAGCGCTTGGACTGTGTCTCAGAGGTTTTGTTCGCACCCGACTCTTATTTGACATTGCCAGATCCATTAGGTGTATCAACCATGTACACGCCGTACGAAGAGGTAGCCGTCCAACATCCAGTGAATGGTGGGTCTTGGACTTGCTGCTTGTCGGCATCGTCGTCCATGTCGTTGATGTCTTCGGAGTCATAGTCAAGCACGTCGGTTAAGTTATCAACCGTGGCTATGAAGTGGGTGGCGGGTGGGAAACAAAATTCCTCATCATCCGTCTCTAGCTTGAACCGTACATACTTCGACCAGGAGTCCTTCTCCAAGGACAAATTCTTTAAAGATTTTATCACGTCACCCAAAGGAGAGTGCTGGAAAACGTCAACGGCGCTAAACTTGAAGATCGATAACCGATCTAGCTCAGTGTCCGCAGGCGTACACAGTCCGGAACTTATAGCCGGAGACGAGTCCGAAGTTCCGTTGAAGCGAATATTGCAGGGTGTCAAGTCCATGTGCGGCTCCAATGCCGCGGACTCTAAGGCCTCCGATGGCTCAATATGCTTCGGCCCTAAGGTCGTTGCAGCCGCAGGAAACATCTCCTAGGTGTGATCTGATGACAGATTTAAGTCACGTTCATCGGGATGAGGGGGAGCGATCGCCACTGGCTCTGATCCCTAGAAGGTCAGTCTCCGAGGATGTCTGTGGCGTATTTCAAGCTATCGAATCTGACTTGATGGCCAGGGGCGTAGCTGTCGATCTGCTCTAGATGGCCAAGCGAGTTGGCCTGCAGTACGAAGCCGCCGAATACGAAGATCTGTCCGGGAAGGAAGATTCCTCCCTAGACAGTATCATTATTAACGATTGAAGGGGCCATCGGACCTTTTGTCGACAGCACAGTGGAACTCTCAATGAAAGCACCAATGTCGTTGTCAAAACCGGCGGATCTCGGGTAGGGGGTCCCGAACTATGCGTCTAGGATCGATGGTAAGAGGAGATGGGGGACACAATGTTTACCCAGGTTTGGGGCCTCTCTATGGAGGTAAAACCCTACATCCTGCTTGATTGATATTGATGAATATGAGTGGTACAAGAGTGGATCTACCACGAGATCGTAATGGCTAAAACCCTAGAAGTCTAGCCTATGTGGGTATGGTAATGAATATATGCGGGGTCCTTTCCGGACTATCCCCTTCGGTTTATATAGACACCGAGGGGATCTAGGGTTTACATGGAGTCAGTTACATAAGGAGGAATCTTCGGTCACCAAGCTTGCCTTTCACGCCAAGTAGAGTCCAATCCGGACATGGTGCAGTCTACGGCCTTCATGTCTTCACGGCCCATCAGTCTGGCCCATGGATAACAGACCGGACGCCCGAGGACCCCTTGGTCCAGGACTCCCTCAGGCATCCCCAAGCTTAGGCTTTTGGTTGTCCTTGAATTTTACATTGGGGTGCCTTGGGCATCCCCAAGATTAGGCTCTTGCCACTCCTTGTTCCAAAATCCATCAAATATTTACCCAAAAACTTGAAAACTTCACAACACAAAACTGAACAGAAAATCTCATGAGCTCCGTTAGTATAAGAAAACAAACCACCACTTTAAGGTACTGTAATAAACTCATTATTTATTTATATTGGTGTTAAACCCACTGTATTCCAACTTCTATATGGATCATACCCCCCGATACTAGCCATAGATTCATCGAAATAAGCAAACAACACACAAAAAACAGAATCTGTTAAAAACAGAATAGTCTGTAGCAATCTGTAGGTTTCAAATACTTCTGTAACTCCAAAAATCATGATATATTAGGACATCCTAAATAATTTGTATATTGATCGAATGCAGTTGGAATCAGTATTTTATCGCTCTCTGGTTAAAAATGAAAATTATTCTCGTGGGCGCGTACTTTCTGTTTTTTCCAACAAGATCAAATAACAATCATCCAAGAAGATCCTAAAGGCTTTACTTGGCACAAACACTAATTAAAACGTTAAAGACACAATCATAATAGAAGATGGATGATTTAATTATTACTAAACAGGAACAAAAAGCAAGGAACAAAAATAAAATTGGGTTGCCTCCCAACAAGCGCTATCGTTTAACGCCCCGAGCTAGGCATAAAAGCAAGAATAGATCTAGGTATTATCATCTTTGGTCTTTTTAATAGGGTTTTGCTCGGATCTGGGAGGTTCCTTATGTTTCCCTTCATACCCAGAGATCTTTATATCTAGAGTATCCAACCGCTTATTACAAAGAGTGAACAACATATTCATGCGATGAAGGTTCCCACTAACATTTTTAACGGGTTCGATAGATTTTTGCAAAATTTTAGTCACTTCGCATATTTTCTCAACAACTTGGGTTCCCTCTTGAGTATGATGGAGTCCCTTTTGTGGGGGTAGTATTCCTACTATTCCCTATATAATCTCATACGCAATATTGGGATCAACGTCAATAAAACTCCCTTTGGCAGAAAAGTCCAAGAGTTGTCTATGGGACATGGTTTGCCCAACATAAAAATTGCTAAGCAAAATCTTGAAATCCCCCCTATAGTGCAATTACGATAGGATTCTATCATCCGGTAGCAAGCATCCTTTAAGTTTTCTCCTTGTCTTTGTTTGAAGTGAAGAACTTCAAAATCGGGAGACAAAGGAAGAGAAGAAGGGCTCACCATGAAGACGAAACAAACGATCTAACACACGAACACACGAGAGGCAAGCAAAAAGAGACAAATGGAAAAGGGGCAAACGGAAAAGAGGCAAATAAAACGTCAAGGGTGAAATGGGGGAGAGGAAAATGAGAGGCAAATGGCAAATAATGTAATGCGAGGGATAAGAGTTTGTGATGGGTACTTGGTATGCCTTGACTTAGCATAGATCTCCCCGACAACGGCGCCAGAAATCCTTCTTGCTACCTCTTGAGCATGCGTTGGTTTTCCCTTGAAGAGGAAAGGGTGATGTAGCAATGTAGCGTAAGTATTTCCCTCAGTTTTTGAGAACCAAGGTATCAATCCAGTAGGAGACTACACGCAAGTTACCTAGTACCTGCACAAACAAACAAGAACCTCGCAACCAACGCGATAAAGGGGTTGTGAATCCCTTCACGGTCACTTACAAAAGTGAGATCTAATAGAGATAATAAGATAAATATTTTTGGTATTTTTGTTGTATATATTGAAAAGTAAAGATTGCAAAATAAGCAGCCACAAAAATAGCTAGTTTACGGGAAAATAATATGATGTAAAGTAGACCCGGGGGCCATAGGTTTCACTAGTGGCTTCTCTCAAGATAGCATATATTACGGTGGGTGAACAAATTACTGCCAGCAATTGATAGAAAAGTGCATAGTTATGATGATATCTAGGCATGATTATGAACATAGGCATCACGTCCATGTCAAGTAGACCGAAATGATTCTGCATCTAATGCTATTACTCCACACATCGACCGCTATCCAGCATGGATCTAGAGTATTTAGTTCAAAAGAACAGAGTAACGCATTAGGCAAGATGACATGATGTAGAGGGATAAACTCAAGGAATATGATATAAACCCCATATTTTTATCCTCAATGGTAACAATACAATACATGCCTTGCTGCCCTGCTGTCACTAGGAAAGGACACCGCAAGATTGAACCCAAACCTAAGCACTTCTCCCATTGCAAGAAATATCAATCTAGTAGGCCAAACCAAACTGATAATTCGAAGAGACTTGCAAAGATATCAAATCATGCATATAAGAATTCAGAGAAGAATCAAATATTGTTCATAGATAATCTTATTCATAAACCCACAATTCAACAGATCTCGGCAAACACACCACAAAAAGAATTACATCGAATAGATCTCCAAGAATATCGAGGAGAACTTTGTATTGAGATCCAAAGAGAGAGAAGAAGCCATCTAGATAATAACTATGGACGTGAAGGTCTGTGTTAAACTACTCACACATCATCGGATAGGCTATGGAGGTCATGTAGAAGCCATCCGTGATCGAATCCCCCTCTGGCAGATCGCCGGAAAAGGTTCCCAGATAGGATCTCACGGATACAGAAGGTTGCGGCGGTGGAAAAGTGGTTTCGTGGCTCCCCCGGATGTTTTCAAGGTATAAGAGTATATATAGGCGAAAGAAGTAGGTCGGTGGAGCTGCGAGGGGACTACAATGGTGGGGGCGCGCTTCCGTACCTCATGGCCGCCTCGCTGCTTCCTTGATGTTCACTCAAAGACTCCTAGATTGCGTTTGTTCCAAAAAAGATCCTCGCGAAGGTTTCATTCCGTTTGGATTCCGTTTGATATTCCTTTTCTGCGAAATACTGAAATAGGCAAAAAACAGTAATTTGCACTAAGCGTTCGGTTAATAGGTTAGTCCCAAAAATAATATAAAAGTGCATAATAAAGCCCATAAACATCCAAAACATATAATATAATAGGATGGAACAATAAAAAATAGATACATTGGAGACGTATCAGCCTCATCCTCCACGGCGCCGGCGCTGCCTGCCTCCTTGGCAAGCGCCGCTTCCGCCGCCCTAGCAGCGATGTAGTCCAGCTCCTCCTTGGTGGTGTCGCGGATGAGCAGCGGCTCGTCGCGGACATAGCCTTCCGACAAGTTGTTGAAAAACTTCTGCACTTTCTCTGCTGATGGCTCAGCCCAGGCCGGGTCAACGCCGTGCGTGTTGAAGTCCGACATCATGGTGATTATGGCGGACTGGCGAGAGTTGTTGCTCAGTGGGACCACTCCCGCCAGCATCCCAAACAAGGGCCCCTTGACGGCCTTGCTGGTCCTCTCAGCCCTACCGTCGTCATCCACATTGAGCTAGAAGAGCCTCTGGCAAAAATTGGCATGCTCCAGCACCGTGAAGTTATGCTTCAGGCTAGGCCGGAGCCTCATGACATCGGCCGCATTCCTGAAGTCCCAGGCCGGCCTCCCCTTGCTGTGCAGCGGAGCGATTCGGTGACGAATGAAATAGGCCCTAATCATCTCAAGGGTGAGCCCGGCCATGGTGAGGCGATGGATCCTGGTGGTGGCGACCGTGAGCTTCTTGTCGTTCACATCGAGGTTGCTCTAGTCCTTGCGGCGGGTTGGCGGGCTCTGACGAACTTGGCAGAACTCCTGCGGATCCTTCTCCTTGATCAAGAGCCATCAACCCCGCCACTCATCCCACCTCTCCTTCTGGGCACCCTCCGGGTACGTGCCCTTCTCCTGGGTCCTCGGGGTCTAGGTGATGCACCCAGAAATGGCGTCCCCTGGCTGGATGCGAGGATAGAAGTAGTGGCGGAAGAGCGCCGTGTTGGGGAGCACTCTAACAAAGCCCTCGCAGAGATGGGCAAAGAGGGCCATGCATGCCATGGCATTCGGCGCAATGTCGAGGAGGTGAAAGCCGAAGGTATGCATGATTTCGTTGATGAAATCAGAGAAAGGGGGCAGAGCCTGCAAGAAAAGTAATCGACGAAGGGGTACCACTCTGGGCCAGCCTTGGCGAAATCGGCAGGGATGATGTGCGTAGCAGAGTGCCCCATCGTCTTCCTCCCCCACAGGGGCTTGAAGTAGTCCCTGAGGTGGACCGCATCGACCGTTGGGGGGAAATAGGCGTGCTGCGTCCGCAACACCGCCAACTCGCTCTCCGACGCCTTTTTCTCCCCGATGTCCTTGGCCACCCCTTTGCCTCTGCCCGTCTTGCGCACCATGGAAACTGAGAGGGCATGGAGGATTAAGGGAAGTGAGGGCGCGATGGCGGCGAGCAAAGGCGAAAGCTTGAAGAGGAAGAAGGGAGCGGCGGTTCCGAGATTGGAGAAGGCACAGGGGGTAAATGAGCCACACCCCTGCATTTTCCTCTTTTTATGGGGAAGGTGCGGGCCGGCTCTTTATCATTTACCATGATGTGATGCGGGCGTGTAAAAACCGCCCCACGCGCGACCCCCACATCACGCATTCAATGCGGGTCGTGGGGAAGCGCCACTAGCGAGGGAGTTACTATGGTAAAACTCCACCGCATGCACGCCCGCGCACCATTCTGGGCCTGGCCCAATAACCCTGCATGCTTGTATGTGGCCCAGGCCCGGGGGCTCTTGTCCGTGTACAAAAGTAGGGGTCCCTTTTGTACCCCTTTACTTGTGCGCGGGCAGTCACAGCCACACACCTATGGCCATGCTTGGCGGAGCGGAGGAAGCAAAGACAAAAGACTACCAGAGGAGCGCCAAACCGAAGGCACAAGAAGCAGAGGGGCGAGGTGAAACTCACACGGCAAGGCCCTTGTCGGGGTGGCCTTCATGGCCCCGGCAAGAGTCTTGCCGGGGCAACTTGCCCCACACCAACAAGGCCGCTGTAACACCCCGGATATGATTTACCCATTATGTATTCCAACTCTTGCCGTTTCCGGTGTTAAGTTATTTTATTTTCTCGGGTTCGGGTTTTTTGTCTCCGTGTGTTGTTTTTGTTGTCATGCATCTCATATCATGTCATCATGTGCATTGCATTTGCATACGTGTTCATCTCATGCACCCGAGCATTTTCCCCGTTGTCCGTTTTGCATTCCGGCGCTTCGTTCTCCTTCGGTGGTCATTTCTACCTTTCTTTCGTGTGTGGGGATTAAAAATTTCCGGATTGGACCAAGACTTGCCAAGCGGCCTTGGTTTACTACCGGTAGACCGCCTGTCATGTTTCGTACCATTTGGACTCCGGTTGATACTCCAACGGTTAACCGAGGGACCGAAAAGGCCTCGTGTGTGTTGCATCCCAACACCCCTCCAATTTGGCCGAAAACCCACCAAAACCTTCTCCATCATCTAGAGCGTTCGATCACGATCGCGTGGCCGAAAACCGCACCTCATTTGGACTCTCCTAGCTCCTCCTATGCCTATTTAAAGACCACCCTCCGAAATTCGTGGTTCCATTCTCCCCCTAACCCTAGATCCATCCACCGCCGCCGCCGGACACGTCCGACCCCCACCGGACAAAACCGCCGCCGCCAACCGGGCAGCGGGTGCCCCACTTCACCGCCGCCACCGACGCGGGCCTGAAGGCCCAGCGCCGGTCCTCCCCGTCGCCCGACCGGCCCGACCGGCCTCCCGCACGCGCCGCCTCGTCTTCCGGACTCCGCCACCCAAGTCCGCCGACCGGTGCCCTGCTTCACCTCATCGCCGGCCGCCGCGCCTCCTCGCCTCACCGCCCGACGCTGCCTGCCGCCGCCTCCCCGAGGCCTCGCCGCCGACGACGCGCCTCCTCCACGCCGACCAAGGCCCCAACGAGCAGCGCCCCGCTCCGGACACCCTCGCCCCGGCCTTCTTCCCTGACGAACTCCGGTGAGCTTCAAGTCCCTCTCCGGCGAACCTCGTAACCCGTGCGACCAGATCTGGATCCAGATCTGAAACCCTAGGGGTTGACCTCTCTCTTTTTCCCCACGTCCCTAATTATTTTTGCTATGTTCATCGCATCGTAACTCCTCATCCGTAGCTCCATTTTGGGCACATAGCATACCAAAATGTTCGTCTCAGAGAGCACATCATTTCATCTCATTGCATCATTTTCATTTGAGTTCATCTTGATGCCAGAAATGCTATTAGAAGTATGCTAGTTGAGATAATTGTCAGATCTGCTACTCCATTTAGATATTTGTCATTTTTGCCATGATTATTGTGTGCATGTTATGCCCATGAGCTCTACATATGTTTTGTTATAGGTTTTGCCATCTTTGCAGTGGTGCCATCCATGTATTTTTTTGATGTGTGTGGTGACTAGCACAAGCTTGCAAAGTGGTGCACTTGTTAATGCTGATTTCAGGGTCTTAGCATTTCCACAGTACTTGGTCTGTTTATCTCATTATGCCATATGTTCATGTTGTTTCCTAGTGATCCGTGCCTCTTTTGAGGATGATCAGTAAGGCTGATTTGTTAATCTTGTAGTGCTCTATCCATCCGTGTCTTTGTTTGCAATTATGGAGCAACCTATCTTGAGTCAATCGAGTTCTACTTTTGCCATTTCGTGAATTTGGGCATATTGTCTACTTGTTAGCGATTTTGCCGAGGATGTTGTAGTTGATCCGTGCATGCTATGTTATTGTTCCTTCCATGTCTAGCTTTTATTTTGTGTTTTATTGATGGGTGTATGCTTAGATTGTCATGATATTCTCTGTAGTGAGTGCATCGAGCTCGTAAACATGCCTACTTGATATCTGTTTTGCATGTCCCAGTTTTCACTAAGTCTGAGAACTGATTATGTTTTTGCCATGTTCACATGCTTGCAAATGTATTTTCTGATCCCTTTTGGCTCAAGGTCACTAAGGGACTTTTGTTAAGCTCTTTGAGTAGCTCCATGCCATGCTTTACTTTGCCATGTTAAGGTCCAGTACTGGGCGGGAGTTCGGGAGTGTTGCCATAACTTGTATAACGGATGCTTTTCCAAGGTTGAGGTAGATGGTTTCCAAAGTTTTTTCTCGGTTATGTGTTGAAGGATGGATACAGCTGGATGTAGGAATTGCTAGATTTGGGTGAGACATTATGCCTCCCCTGTATCCCCAACACCTGATTGCATAACCGGAAAGGTTCGGGAGTTTCATAGTGGGAATTCTTGTAGCTCTAGTTCTTCTTCTACGGATATTTGGTTTGAGATTGGGATTTCATATCGAGTATTCGTTCTTGATCCGTACCTTGTTGATTTATTTCTCTACCTAAATTCCTAGTGGCTTCTCAATTTATGGATATGTGACCATTTCAAGTGGAATGCATTCTTTCATTTTGTTCGGATATGAAGACTATACGTTGCAATTTTCATTTCGTTGGATTCAGCTTCAATATTTGTCTATCAATGTGCTAATGGATGTCAACCTCTTCAGGATGGCTCCTCCAACGCGCACGACTCCGAATCCTGATCCGCCACCACCTCCACCTCCTCCGGAGGCATGGCAAGCTGTGATGGCCGCAACCAATGCAAACACGCAGTTGATCATGCAAATTCTTCAAGAGCACAATCAAGCGAACCAAGGCAACCAAGGCAACAATCAGAATCACTTTGCTACACTCAACCAGTTCCTTGCTAACGGGCCAAAGACTTTCAGCAATTGTGTTGAGGCAACTGATGCTGACGATTGGCTCGTGGATCTGTGCAAGCATTTCAAGTGCAGTAACGTCAGGCCTGAGGACTTTGTCCAGTTCGCTTCCTTCCAACTCAAAGACCAAGCTGCAGAGTGGTTCCAGCAGTACAAGGATTCCAGAGGTGGACGTGTGATTACCTAGGATGAACTCCGTCAAGATTTCAAAGCTCATCATATCCCCCAGAGCGTGGTTGAAAGCAAGTGTGAGGAATTCCGCAACCCGAAGCAAGGCTCTTTGTCTGTCTATGACTACAACAAGTTGTTCCAGAAGCTCGCCCGCTTTGCTAAGCAGGACATCCCTGATGAGAAGAGCATGATATACCAGTTCAGGCGTGGTCTCAGAGAAGAAATCCAGCTAGCTCTTGTTCCCTTTGAGCCCTTGAGGTACGACGAATTCTACAACATGGCATTGAAGCAAGAGCTGCTCAACTGAGGTGAGATGCATACAAGAAGCGAGTCCGGGATGATACTTCGTCTTCCTCTACTCAAGTGGCCAAGCAGCAGAAGTATTGGCTTCCTCCTCCTCCGTTTCATCAGTCGTATCAGAAGAGCAAAGGTGGCAGTGGATCTTCCCACCCACCCAACCCTGGCTTTCAGAACAAGACCTTGTCTCAAGCTCCAAGATTGAGTGCTCCGTACCACCGTCCGCTTTCAGAGGTCACGTGCAACAAGTGCCAACAGAAGGGTCACTATGCCAACAAATGCTTCAATCAGAGGCGTCTTCCTCCTCCTCCTCCTCCTGTGAGATCGGCAAGTACAGCTGTGGTCAAGCATAACCCCAAGCACGCCAAGGTCAACTTGATGAATGCAGCTCAGGCAGAGGACTCGTCAGATGTCATCATGGGTAACCTTCCTGTTAACGATGTTCCCGCAAAAGTTCCTTTTGACACTGGTGCATCGCATTGCTTCATCTCGAAACCTTTTGCATCTAAGCATGAGTTGACTTCCCAAGTTATGCATAAACCGTTAGCAGTTGTCTCTCCGGGTAAATGTTTCTCGCTAACCACGAGTTTTCGGATATTTCTATCATGATGGGTGATTTCAAGTTTCTAGCTTCTCCAATGGTCCTTGGTAACTCGGATATTGATCTTATTCTCGGGATGGATTGGCTTTCTAAGCAAAAGGCTCGGCTTGATTGTGCAGCCAGGCAGATTCAATTAACTCATTCGTTTGAGGATGTGATTGTCTTTGCCGCTCGTGATAATACCATCCGTCTATTTTCTCTCAATGAGAAGGGTGAACTGAATGCCATCTCGCAAATTCCAGTCGTTTGCGAATATCAAGACGTCTTTTCAGAAGAGCTTCCAGGAATGCCTCCGCACCCGGCCAGTTAAATTGGTCATCGATCTTGAGCCTGGCACGAAACCTGTTTGCAAACGTCCTTACAAGCTCGGACCTGAAGAGTTGAAGGAGCTGAAGAAGCAACTCGATATTCAAGAGAGAATGGGTCTCATCTGACCTAGTTCTTCTCCGTGGGGTTGTGGTGTTATTTTTGTGAAGAAGAAGGATGGAACGGACCGACTTTGTGTTGATTACCATCCATTGAACAAGAAGACTATCAAGAAGAAGTACCCACTTCCCAACATCAACGAGCTATTCGAACAACTCAAAGGTGCCCAAGTATTCTCCAAGCTTGATCTCCGTATGGGTTATCACCAGATTCGAATCCGTGAACAAGATATTCCCAAGACGGCTTTTGGGACAAGCTATGGTTCATATGAATACACTGTCATGTCTTTTGGCATCTTCAACGCTCCTCCGACTTTCTCGCACATGATGAACTTCATCTTCAACGCCTACACCAATGACTTCGTTTTGGTCTATCTCAACGACATTCTGGTTTTCTCAAAGAACAAGGAAGATCATGCCAAGCATTTGCGTTTGGTGCTTGATAAGATCAGGGAACACCAGTTCCACGCCAAGTTCTTTATCTTGGTCATATCATCTCTGCCAAGGGCATTGTGGTGAATCCTGAGAAAGTGTCTGCAATTGTGAATTGGGAACCTCCTTAGAACGTGAAGCAACTCCGTAGCTTCCTCGGTCTCGCAAGCTATTGTAGAAGGTTCATGGGGAAATTTTCTAAGATCGTGAAGCCTCTCTCTAATTTTCTCCAGAAGTACGTCAAGTACGTTTGGTCTCTGGAGTGTGACATTTCTTTCAACACATTGAAAGAGAAATTGGTCACTGCTCCGGTTTTGACTCCCCCTGATGAATCCAAACCGTATGAGGTCTTTTGTGATGCATCTCTCCAAGGTCTTGGTGCAGTTTTGATACAAGAGAAGAAAGTTGTTGCTTATACCTCTCGCTAGTTGAAGCCCAATGAGAAGAACTACCCCAATCATGACCTCGAGTTGGCAGTTGTGCATGCTCTTTTGACTTGGAGACATCTCTTATTGGGAAGAAAAGTGGACATTTTCACTGACCACAAGAGTCTCAAGTACATCTTCACTCAGCCTAATCTCAACCTCAGGCAGACTCGATGGGTCGAAATGATTCAAGAGTATAATCCGAGTATCGAGTATACTCCAGGCAAGGCTAATGTGATTGCTGACGTTTTGAGAAGGAAGGCTTACTACAACAGTCTGATTCTCAATCCTTATCAACCCGAGCTTTGTGAAGCTTTCCGCAAACTTAATCTGCAAGTTGTTCCTCAAGGTTTCCTCGCCAACCTTCAAGTCTCTCCTACCTTGGAAGATCAGATTCGCCAAGCCCAACTTCTTGATGCTATGGTGAAGAAGGTGAAGATTGGGATTGCCAAGAGTCAACCCAAGTACAAGTTCTACCGCCTTGATGAAAAGGACACTCTCTTCTTCGAGGATCGTATTGTTGTGCCCAAAGGTGACCTTCGTAAAGTGATCACGAACGAGGCTCACAATTCTCTCCTCTCCATCCACCCTGGGAGCACGAAGATGTATCAAGACCTCAAGTAGGCTTATTGGTGGACTCGAATGAAGCGCGAGATTGCTCGATTCGTGAATGAATGTGATGTCTGCAGAAGTGTGAAGGCAGAACACCAAAGGCCAGCTGGTCTCCTCCAACCTGTTGCCATTCCAGAATGGAAGTTTGACCACATTGAGACGGACTTCGTGACTGGGTTTCCAAAGTCCAAGCATGGGCAATGATGCTATATTCGTTGTCATCGACAAACTCACCAAAGTGGCTCACTTTCTGCCTATCAAAGAGTCTATCACGGCAGCTCAATTAGCGGAACTCTATACGTCTCGGATTGTCTCTCTACATGGTATTCCACAAGTGATCTCTTCAGACCGTGGCAGCATCTTTACCTCCAAGTTTTGGGATTCTTTTCAGAAGGCCATGGGTACCAACATCCGCTTCAGCACAGCTTTCCACCGTTAGACTAGCGGTCAAGTCGAGCGTGTCAACCAGATTCTTGAAGATATGCTCAGGGCTTGTGTGATCTCCTTCGGCATGAAGTGGGAGGATTGTCTTCCATATGCTGAATTCTCCTACAACAAGGGCAAGGCCCCATTTGAAATTCTGTATGGCAGGAAGTGCCGTACCCCTCTCAACTAGTCTGAAACCGGTGAGTGTCAGCTTTTGGGAAATGACTTAATCACAGAGGCAGAGGAAATGTGCAAAGTCATTCGAGATAACCTCGAAGCAGCCCAATCGCGCCAGAAGAGCTACTATGATAGTAAGCACCGTGATTTGGCTTTCGAGATCAGAGATCATGTTTACCTCTGCGTCTCTCCTATGAAAGGTACTCGTCGCTTCGGTATCAAAGGGAAGCTTGCCCCCAAATACGTGGGACCTTTCAAGATTGTCAGCAAGAGAGGCGATCTCGCTTATCAACTCGAGCTTCCTTCAAACTTTGCAAATTTTCATGACGTGTTCCATGTCTCTCAGCTCCGCAAGTGCTTCAAGACTCCTGACCGCACCGTCAACTTCGAGGACATTGAGCTCCAAGAAGATCTCTCTTATCGTGAGCACCCCGTTGCTATTCTTGAAGAGACTGAACGCAAGACTTCCTCAAAGCCAAGTGGTCACACCATTCCGACCGTGAAGCCACCTGGGAACGCGAGGATCACCTCCATTCTGAGTACCCGGCGTCCTTTCAGTCCTAGATCTCGGGACAAGATCCTTTCGTAGTGGTGGAGTGTTGTAACACCCCGGATATGATTTACCCATTATGTATTCCAACTCTTGCCGTTTTCGGCGTTAAGTTATTTTATTTTCTCGGGTTCAGGTTTTTTGTCTCTGTGTGTTGTTGTTGTTGTCATGCATCTCATATCATGTCATCATGTGCATTGCATTTGCAAGCGTGTTCATCTCATGCATCCGAGCATTTTCCCCATTGTCCGTTTTGCATCCCGGCGCTTCGTTCTCCTTCGGTGTTCATTTCTACCTTTCTTTCGTGTGTGGGGATTAAACATTTCTGGATTGGACCGAGACTTGCCAAGCGGCCTTGGTTTACTACCGGTAGACCGCCTGTCAAGTTTCGTACCATTTGGACTCCGTTTGATACTCCAACGGTTAACCGAGGGACCGAAAAGGCCTTGTGTGTGTTGCAGCCCAACACCCCTCTAATTTGGCCCAAAACCCACCAAAACCTTCTCCATCATCTAGAGCGTTCGATCACGATCGCGTGGCCGAAAACCGCACCTCATTTGGACTCTCCTAGCTCCTCCTATGCATATTTAAAAACCACCCTCCGAAATTCACGGTTCCATTCTCGCCCTAACCCTAGATCCATCCACCGCCACCGCCGGACACGTCCGACCCCCACCGGACAAAACCGCTGCCGCCAACCGGGGCGCGCCACGTGGCAGCGGGTGCCCCACTTCACCGCCGCCACCGACGCGGGTCCGAAGGCCCAGCGCCGGCCCTCCCCGTCGCCCGACCGGCCCGACCGGCCTCCCGCACGCGCCGCCTCGTCTTCCCGACTCCGCCGCCCAAGTCCGCCGACCTCCGCCCTGCTTCACCTCGTCGCCGGCCGCCGCGCCTCCTCGCCTCACCGCCCAACGCCGCCTGCCGCCGCCTCCCCGAGGCCTCGCCACCGACGACGCGCCTCCTCCACGCCGGCCAAGGCCCCAGCGAGCAGCGCCCCGCTCCGGCAACCCTCGCCCCGGCCTTCTTCCCCGATGAACTCCGGCGAGCTTCAAGTCCCTCTCCGGCAAACCTCGTAACCCATGCGACCAGATGTGGATCCAGATCTGAAACCCTAGGGGTTGACCTCTCTCTTTTTCCCCAAGTCCCTAATTATTTTGGTTATGTTCATCGCATCGTAACTCCTCATCCGTAGCTCCATTTTGGGCATATAGCATATCAAAATGTTCATCTCAGAGAGCACATCATTTCATCTCATTGCATCATTTTCATTTGAGTTCATCTTGATGCCCGAAATGCTGTAGAAGTATGCTAGTTGAGATAATTGTCAGATCTGCTACTCCATTTAGATATTTGTCATTTTTGCCATGATTATTGTGTGCATGTTATGCCCATGAGCTCTACATATGTTTTGTTATGGGTTTTGCCATCTTTGCAATGGTGTCATCCATGTATTTTTATGATGTGTGTGGTGACTAGCACAATCTTGCAAAGTGGTGCACTTGTTAATGCTAATTTCAGGGACTTAGCATTTCCACAAAGTCCTTGGTCTGTTTATCTCATTATGCCATATGTTCATGTTGTTTCCTAGTGATCCGTGCCTCTTTTGAGGATGATCAGTAAGGATGATTTGTTAATCTTGTAGTGCTCTATCCATCCATGTCTTCGTTTGCAATTATGGAGCACCCTAGCTTCAGTCAATCAAGCTCTAGTTTTGCCATTTCATGAATCTGGGCAGATTGTCTACTTGTTAGCGATTTTGCCGAGGATGTTGTAGTTGATCCGTGCATGCTATGTTATTGTTCCTGCCATGTCTAGCTTGTATTTTGTGTTTTCTTGATGGGTGTATGCTTAGATTGTCATGATATGCTCTGTAGTGAGTGCATCGAGCTCGTAAACATGCCTACTTGATATCTGTTTTGCATGTCCCAGTTTTCACCAAGTCTGAGAACTGATTATGTTTTTGCCATATTCACCTGCTTGCAAATGTATTTTCTGATCCCTTTTGGCTCAAGGTCACTAAGGGACTTTTGTTAATCTCTTTGAGTAGCTCCATGCCATGCTTTACTTTGCCATGTTCAGGTCCTATAGCATATAGTTTTGTTGCTCCAAAGTGTGCTATCTGATCTGAAATTCCAGACAAGTGTTAATTTCATTAAGTCTGAAATTTGTTTGCCAAATGCATTTTTGCCATGCTTGTTTGAACCTGTTAATGGATGAATTGGCTGTAGCTCAGTGCTAGTCTTTTGTTAAGTATCATGAATGGATCCCTTCCATGCATTTTGATGCCATGTTTGGGTGTTGTAGCATATTCATCTTGTTGCATTTAGTTGGCTACTTGCTGTAAATCGCAGAACATGGCCATATTTGAATTGTTTGCCATTTCCTAACCGTAACTCCGATTCCGGTTATCTTTGTATCGTTTTCAAGCGATTTCATCTCACCTTTCCAGTGGCACACTTGGTTTTCCAGGTTGAGGCCAGGTTCATGCATCTCTTGTCAAATCTTGCATATGCATCCCGCATCGCATCCCGCATAGCATACCATCTTTGCATCATGTTGTTTGAGTTGTGCACATGGTTGATTGCGTTCCTCTTGCTTGTTTGTCTTGTTTGGGTAGAGCCGGGAGACGAGTTCGCTAACGAGGAGCCCGTTGAGTTTGCTTTCGAGGATCCAGTCAACTCTGACAACGTTGCAGGCAAGATGATCATACCCTCGAAATCACTTCTATCTTTGCTTTGCTAGATGCTTGCTCTTTTGCTATGCCTATGCTACGATGCCTACCACTTTCTTACCATGCCTCCCAAATTTCCATGTCAAACCTCTAACCCACCATGTCCTAGCAAACTGTTGATTGGCTATGTTACCACTTTGCTCAGCCCCTCTTATAGCGTTGCTAGTTGCAGGTGAAGATTGGAGACCGTTCCTTGTTGGAACACTATTTTACTTGTTGGGATTTCATTATATTGCCATGTTATCTTAATGCACCTATATACTTGGTAAAGGGTGGAAGGCTCGGCCTCTCGCCTAGTGTTTTGTTCCACTCTTGCCGCCCTAGTTTCCGTCATATCGGTGTTATGTTCCCGGATTTTGCGTTCCTTACGTGGTTGGGTGATAATGGGAACCCTTGATAGTTCGCCTTGAATAAAGCTTTTCCAGCAATGCCCAACCTTGGTTTTACCATTTGCCACCTAGCCACTTTTTCCCTTGGGTTTCCGGAGCCCGAGGGTCATCTTATTTAAACCCCCCCGGGCCAGTGCTCCTCTGAGTGTTGGTCCACCTCGTCAGCCGCCGGTGGCTACCAGGGGCAACTCTGGGCTGGCCTACCGGAAGTTTGGACAATCTGAGTGTGCCCTGAGAACGAGATATGTGCAGATCCTATCGGGATTTGTCGGCACATTCGGGCGGTGTTGCTGGGTTGGTTTTAACTTGTTGAAGTGTCTTGTAGAACCGGGATACCGAGCCTGATCAGAATGTCTCGGGAGAAGGTCTATTCCTTCGTTGACCGTGAGAGCTTGTCATGGGCTAAGTTGGGACCCCCTGCAAGGATTGAACTTTCAAAAGCCGTGCCTGCAGTTATGGGCAGATGGGAATTTGTTAATATCCGGTTGTAGATAACTTGAACCTTAACTTAATTAAAATGAATCAACTGTGTGAGTTACCGTGATGGTCTCTTCTCGGCGGAGTCCGGGAAGTGAACACGGTGTTGGAGTAATGCTTGTCGCAGGTTGTTCTCTAGTTATTCGTTCGTGCTTTGCCTTCTCTTCTCGCTCTCTTTTGCGAACAGGGTAGCCACCATATATGCTAGTCGCTTGCTGCAGCTCCACATATATTACCTTGCCTTTTCCTATAAGCTTAAATAGTCTTGATCGCGAGGGTGCGAGATTGCTGAGTCCCTGTGGCTCACAGTTTACTTCCAAACTAGATGCAGGGCCAAACGACTCCGTTCCAGATGACGCGTTAGAGCTCAAGTGGGAGTTCGACGAGGACTCACGCCGTTACTATGTTTCTTTCCCTGATGATCAGTAGTGGTGCCCAGTCGGGGTGATCGGGACCGTGTCGCATGTTGGGTTTATCTTCTATTTTGGCGCCGTAGTCGGGCCATGAGTGATTGGTTGATGTAATGCTATTTATGTACTTTGTGTGATGTGGCGAGTGTAAGCCAACTATGTTACTTATCCCCTTATTATGTATTACATGGATGTTGTGATGATTGCCTAACTTGCGACATTGCTTTCAATGCGGTTATGCCTCTAAGTTGTGCCTCGACACGTAGGAGATATAGCCGCATCGAGGGCATTACAAGTTGGTAATCAGAGCCTTCCCGACCTGAGGAGCCCCATTGCTTGATCGTTACTAGCGGCCGAGCTGAGTCTAGAAAAATGTTTCGAGTCATTTAGGAATTATATATCAGAGAGTTTAGGAATTCTTTTTACTTCCCAGTCTCCTCATCGCTCTGGTAAGGCTTCCTGACATAGAGTTTTGACTATTCTCTTCTCAAATTTCACTAAAAAAAATTAGGATCACGCGGGTATCTTGGAATCGTTTCGATGGTTTTGTGACGAGAACATTGTTCTTGGTGCCTCCTGTTCCCGAGAGTTGAGCTCCGAGGTGTTGTCATCACAATTTTATCGTTGCAGTTCTGGAATACCTGAGTTTAGTACGCCGACATCAAAAATCTCTTTTATGCAGTTTGTTGGTGAGATAACCTCGACGCCATCCAGTACTGGTGCGGGAGTTCGGGAGTATTGCCATAACTTGTATAACGGATGCTTTTCGAAGGTTGAAGTAGATGGTTTCCAAAGTTTTTCTCGGTTATGTGTTGAAGGATGGATACAGCTGGATGTAGGAATTGCTAGATTTGGGTGAGATATTATGCTTCCCCTGTATCCCCAACACCTGATTGCATAACCGGAAAGGTTCGGGAGTTTCATAGGTGGGAATTCTTGTAGCTCTAGTTCTTCTTCCACGGATATTTGGTTTGAGATTGGGATTTCATACCGAGTATTCGTTCTTGATCCATACCTTGTTGATTTATTTCTCTACCTAAATTCCTAGTGGCTTCTCAATTTATGGATATGTGACCATTTCAAGTGGAATGCATTCATTCATTTTGTTCGGATATGAAGACTATACGTTGCAATTTTCATTCCGTTGGATTCAGCTTCAATATTTGTCTATCAATGTGCTAATGGATGTCAACCTCTTCAGGATGGCTCCTCCAACGCGCACGACTCCGAATCCGGATCTGCCACCACCTCCACCTCCTCCGGAGGCATGGCAAGCTATGATGGCCGCAACCAATGCAAACACGCAGTTGATCATGCAAATTCTTCAAGAGCACAATCAAGCGAACCAAGGCAACCAAGGAAACAATCAGAATCACTTTGCTACACTCAACCAGTTCCTCGCTAATGGGCCAAAGCCTTTCAGCAATTGTGTTGAGGCAACTGATGCTGACGATTGGCTCGTGGATCTGTGCAAGCATTTCATGTGCAGTAACGTCAGGCCTGAGGACTTTGTAAAGTTCGCTTCCTTCCAACTCAAAGACCAAGCTGCAGAGTGGTTCCAGCAGTACAAGGATTCCAGAGGTGGACGTGTGATTACCTAGGATGAATTCCGTCAAGATTTCAAAGCTCATCATATCCCTCAGAGCGTGGTTGAAAGCAAGTGTGAGGAATTCCGCAACCTGAAGCAAGGCTCTTTGTCTGTCTATGACTACAACAAGTTGTTCCAGAAGCTCGCCCGCTTTGCTAACCAGGACGTCCCTGATGTGAAGAGCATGATATACCAGTTCAGGGGTGGTCTCAGAGAAGAAATCCAGCTAGCTCTTGTTCTCTTTGAGCCCTTAAGGTACGACGAATTCTACAACATGGCATTGAAGCAAGAGCTGCTCAACTGAGGTGTGATGCATACAAGAAGCGAGTCCGGGATGATACTCCGTCTTCCTCTACTCAAGTGGCCAAGCAGCAGAAGTATTGGCTTCCTCCTCCTCCGTTTCATCAGTCGTATCAGAAGAGCAAACGTGGTAGTGGATCTTCCCACCCACCCAACCTTGGCTTTCAGAACAAGACTTCGTCTCAAGCTCCAAGATCGAGTGCTCCGTACCACCGTCTGCTTTCAGAGGTCACGTGCAACAAGTGCCAACAGAAGGGTCACTATGCCAACAAATGCTTCAATCAGAGGCGTCTTCCTCCTCCTCCTCCTCCTCCTGTGAGATCGGCAAGTACAGCTGTGGTCAAGCATAACCCCAAGCACGCCAAGGTCAACTTGATGAATGCAGCTTAGGCAGAGGACTCGTCAGATGTCATCATGGGTAACCTTCCTGTTAACGATGTTCCCGCAAAAGTTCTTTTTGACACTGGTGCATCGCATTGCTTCATCTCGAAACCTTTTGCATCTAAGCATGAGTTGACTTCCCAAGTTATGCATAAACCGTTAGCAGTTGTCTCTCCGGGTAAATGTTTGCTCGCTAACCATGAGTTTCCGGATATTTCTATCATGATGGGTGATTTCAAGTTTCTAGCTTCTCCAATGGTCCTTGGTAACTCGGATATTGATCTTATTCTCGGGATGGATTGGCTTTCTAAGCACAAGGCTCGGCTTGATTGTGCAGCCAGGCAGATTCAATTAACTCATTCGTTTGAGGATGTGATTGTCTTTGCCGCTCGTGATAATACCATCCGTTTGTTTTCTCTCAATGAGAAGGGTGAACTGGATGCCATCTCGCAAATTCCAGTCGTTTGCGAATATCAAGACGTCTTTTCAGAAGAGCTTCCAGGAATGCCTCCGCACCGGCCAGTTGAATTCGTCATCGATCTTGAGCATGGCACGGAACCTGTTTGCAAACGTCCTTACAAGCTCGGACCTGAAGAGTTGAAGGAGCTGAAGAAGCAACTCGATATTCAAGAGAGAATGGGTCTCATCCGACCTAGTTCTTCTCCGTGGGGTTGTGGTGTTATTTTTGTGAAGAAGAAGGATGGAACGGACCGACTTTGTGTTGATTACCATCCATTGAACAAGAAGACTATCAAGAACAAGTACCCACTTCCCAACATCAACGAGCTGTTCGAACAACTCAAAGGTGGCCAAGTATTCTCCAAGCTTGATCTCCGTATGGGTTATCACCAGATTCGAATCCGTGAACAAGATATTCCCAAGACGGCTTTTTGGGACAAGCTATAGTTCATATGAATACACTGTCATGTCTTTTGGCCTCTTCAACGCTCCTCCGACTTTCTCTCGCATGATGAACTTCATCTTCAACGCCTACACCAATGACTTCGTTTTGGTCTATCTCAACGACATTCTGGTTTTTTCAAAGAACAAGGAAGATCATGCCAAGCATTTGCGTTTGGTGCTCGATAAGCTCAGGGTACACCAGTTCCACGCCAAGTTCTTTATCTTGGTCATATCATCTCTGCCAAGGGCATTGTGGTGAATCCTGAGAAGGTGTCTGCAATTGTGAATTGGGAACCTCCTCAGAACGTGAAGCAACTCCGTAGCTTCCTCGGTCTCGCAAGCTATTGTAGAAGGTTCGTGGAGAAATTTTCTAAGATCGTGAATCCTCTCTCTAATCTTCTCCAGAAGTACGTCAAGTACGTTTGGTCTATGGAGTGTGACATTGCTTTCAACACTTTGAAAGAGAAATTGGTCACTGCTCCGGTTTTGACTCCCCCTGATGAATCCAAACTGTATGAGGTCTTTTGTGATGCATCTCTCCAATGTCTTGGTGCAATTTTGATACAAGAGAAGAAAGTAGTTGCTTATACCTCTCGCCAGTTGAAGCCCAATGAGAAGAACTACCCCACTCATGACCTCGAGTTGGCGGCAGTTGTGCATGCTCTTTTGACTTGGAGACATCTCTTATTGGGAAGAAAAGTGGACATTTTCACTGACCACAAGAGTCTCAAGTACATCTTCACTCAGCCTAATCTCAACCTCAGGCAGACTCGATGGGTCGAAATGATTCAAGAGTATAATCCGACTATCGAGTATACTCCAGGCAAGGCTAATGTGATTGCTGACGCTTTGAGAAGGAAGGCTTACTGCAATAGTCTGATTCTCAAGCCTTATCAACCCGAGCTTTGTGAAGCTTTCCGCAAACTTAATCTGCAAGTTGTTCCTCAAGGTTTCCTCGCCAACCTTCAAGTCTCTCCTACCTTGGAAGATCAGATTCGCCAAGCCCACCTTCTTGATGCTATGGTGAAGAAGGTGAAGATTGGGATTGCCAAGAGTCAACCTAAGTACAAGTGCTACCGCCTTGATGAAAAGGACACTCTCTTCTTCGAGGATCGTATTGTTGTGCCCAAAGGTGACCTTCGTAAAGTGATCATGAACGAGGCTCACAATTCTCTCCTCTCCATCCACCCTGGGAGCACGAAGATATATCAGGACCTCAAGTAGGCTTATTGGTGGACTCGAATGAAGCGCGAGATTGCTCGATTCGTGAATGAATGTGATGTCTGCAGAAGAGTGAAGGCAGAACACCAAAGGCCAGCTGGTCTCCTCCAACCTCTTGCCATTCCAGAATGGAAGTTTGACCACATTGAGATGGACTTCGTGACTGGGTTTCCAATGTCCAAGCATGGCAATGATGCTATATTCGTTGTCATCGACAAACTCACCAAAGTGGCTCACTTTCTGCCTATCAAAGAGTCTATCACGGCAACTCAATTAGCGGAACTCTATACCTCTCGGATTGTCTCTCTACACGGTATTCCACAAGTGATCTCTTCAGACCGTGGCACCATCTTTACCTCCAAGTTTTGGGATTCTTTTCAGAAGGCCATGGGTACCAACATCCGCTTCAGCACAGCTTTCCACCGTTAGACTAGCGGTCAAGTCGAGCGTGTCAACCAGATTCTTGAAGATATGCTCAGGGCTTGTGTGATCTCCTTCGGCATGAAGTGGGAGGATTGTCTTCCATATGCTGAATTCTCCTACAACAAGGGCAAGGCCCCATTTGAAATTCTGTATGGCAGGAAGTGCTGTACCCCTCTCAACTGGTCTGAAACCGGTGAGTGTCAGCTTTTGGGAAATGACTTAATCACAGAGGCAGAGGAAATGTGCAAAGTCATTCGAGATAACCTCAAAGCAGCCCAATCGCGCCAGAAGAGCTACTATGATAGTAAGCACCGTGATTTGGCTTTCGAGATCAGAGATCATGTTTACCTCCGCGTCTCTCCTATGAAAGGTACTCGTCGCTGCGGTATCAAAGGGAAGCTTGCCCCCAGATACGTGGGACCTTTCAAGATTGTCAGCAAGAGAGGCGATCTCGCTTATCAACTCGAGCTTCCTTCAAACTTTGCAAATGTTCATGACGTGTTCCATGTCTCTCAGCTCCGCAAGTGCTTCAAGACTCCTGACCGCACCGTCAACTTCGAGGACATTGAGCTCCAAGAAGATCTCTCTTATCGTGAGCACCCCGTTGCTATTCTTAAGAGACTGAATGCAAGACTTCCTCAAAGTCAAGTGGTTACACCATTCCGACCGTGAAGCCACCTGGGAACGCGAGGATCACCTCCGTTCTGAGTACCCGGCGTTCTTTCAGTCCTAGATCTCGGGACGAGATCCTTTCATGGTGGTGGAGTGTTGTAACACCCCGGATATGATTTACCCATTATGTATTCCAACTCTTGCCGTTTTCGGCGTTAAGTTATTTTATTTTCTCGGGTTCAGGTTTTTTGTCTCTGTGTGTTGTTGTTGTTGTCATGCATCTCATATCATGTCATCATGTGCATTGCATTTGCATGCGTGTTCATCTCATGCATCCGAGCATTTTCCCCGTTGTCTGTTTTGCATCCCGGCGCTTCGTTCTCCTTCGGTGGTCATTTCTACCTTTCTTTCGTGTGTGGGGATTAAACATTTCTGGATTGGACCGAGACTTGCCAAGCGGCCTTGGTTTACTACCGGTAGACCGCCTGTCAAGTTTCGTACCATTTGGACTCCGTTTGATACTCCAACGGTTAACCGAGGGACCGAAAAGGCCTCGTGTGTGTTGCAGCCCAATACCCCTCCAATTTGGCCCAAAACCCACCAAAACCTTCTCCATCATCTAGAGCGTTCGATCGCGATCGCGTGGTCGAAAACCGCACCTCATTTGGACTCTCCTAGCTCCTCCTATGCCTATTTAAAGACCACCCTCCGAAATTCACGGTTCCATTCTCGCCCTAACCCTAGATCCATCCACCGCCACCGCCGGACACGTCCGACCCCCACCGGACAAAACCGCTGCCGCCAACCGGGGCGCGCCACGTGGTAGCGGGTGCCCCACTTCACCGCCGCCACCGACGTGGGCCCGAAGGCCCAGCGCCGGCCCTCCCCGTCGCCCGACCGGCCCGACCGGTCTCCCGCATGCGCCGCCTCGTCTTCCCGACTCCGCCGCCCAAGTCCGCCGACCGCCGCCCTGCTTCACCTCGTCGACGGCCGCCACGCCTCCTCGCCTCACCGCCCAACGCCGCCTGCCGCCGCCTCCCCGAGGCCTCGCCACCGACGACGCGCCTCCTCCACGCCGGCCAAGGCCCCAGCGAGCAGCGCCCCGCTCCGGCCACCCTCGCCCCGGCCTTCTACCCCGACGAACTCCAGTGAGCTTCAAGTCCCTCTCCGGCGAACCTCGTAACCCGTGCGACCAGATCTGGATCCAGATCTGAAACCCTAGGGGTTGACCTCTCTGTTTTTCCCCAAGTCCCTAATTATTTTGGCTATGTTCATCGCATCGTAACTCCTCATCTGTAGCTCCGTTTTGGGCATATAGCATATCAAAATGTTCGTCTCAGAGAGCACATCATTTCATGTCACTGCATCATTTTCATTTGAGTTCATCTTGATGCCCGAAATGCTGTTAGAAGTATGCTAGTTGAGATAATTGTCAGATGTGCTGCTCCATTTAGATATTTGTCATTTTTGCCATGATTATTGTGTGCATGTTATGCCAATGAGCTCTACATATGTTTTGTTATAGGTTTTGCCATCTTTGAAGTGGTGCCATCCATGTATTTTTATGATGTGTGTGGTGACTAGCACAAGCTTGCAAAGTGGTGCACTTGTTAATGCTGATTTCAGGGTCTTAGCATTTCCACAAAGTCCTTGGTCTGTTTATCTCATTATGCCATATGTTCATGTTGTTTCCTAGTGATCCGTGCCTCTTTTGAGGATGATCAGTAAGGATGATTTGTTAATCTTGTAGTGCTCTATCCATCCATGTCTTTGTTTGCAATTATGGAGCACCCTAGCTTGAGTCAATCAAGCTCTACTTTTGCCATTTCATGAATCTGGGCAGATTGTCTACTTGTTAGCGATTTTGCCGAGGATGTTGTAGTTGATCCGTGCATGCTATGTTATTGTTCCTGCCATTTCTAGCATGTATTTTGTGTTTTCTTGATGGGTGTATGCTTAGATTGTCATGATATGCTCTGTAGTGAGTGCATCGAGCTCGTAAACATGCCTACTTGATATCTGTTTTGCATGTCCCAGTTTTCACCAAGTCTGAGAACTGATTATGTTTTTGCTATATTCACATGCTTGCAAATGTATTTTCTGATCCCTTTTGGCTCAAGGTCACTAAGGGACTTTTGTTAATATCTTTGAGTAGCTCCATGCCATGCTTTACTTTGCCATGTTCAGGTCCTGTAGCATATAGTTTTGTTGCTCCAAAGTGTGCTATCTGATCTGAAATTCCAGACAAGTGTTAATTTCATTAAGTCTGAAATCTGTTTGCCAAATGCATTTTTGCCATGCTTGTTTGAACCTTTTAATGGATGAATTGGCCGTAGCTCAGTGCTAGTCTTTTGTTAAGCATCATGAATGGATCCCTGCCATGCATTTTGATGCCATGTTTGGGTGTTGTAGCATGTTCATCTTGTTGCATTTAGTTGGCTACTTGCTGTAAATCGCAGAACGTGGCCATATTTGAATTGTTTGCCATTTCCAAACCGTAACTCCGATTCCGGTTATCTTTATATAGTTTTCAAGCGATTTCATCTCACCTTTCCAGTGGCACACTTGGTTTTCCAAGTTGAGGCATGGTTCATGCATCTCTTGTCAAATCTTGCATATGCATCCCGCATCGCATCCCGCATAGCATACCATCTTTGCATCATGTTGTTTGAGTTGTGAACATGGTTGATTGCGTTCCTCTTGCTTGTTTGTCTTGTTTGGGTAGAGCCGGGAGACGAGTTCGCTAACGAGGAGCCCGTTGAGTTTGCTTTCGAGGATCCAGTCAACTCTGACAACGTTGCAGGCAAGATGATCATACCCTCGAAATCACTTCTATCTTTGCTTTGCTAGATGCTTGCTCTTTTGCTATGCCTATGCTACGATGCCTACCACTTTCTTACCATGCCTCCCAAATTTCCATGTCAAACCTCTAACCCACCATGTCCTAGCAAACCGTTGATTGGCTATGTTACCACTTTGCTCAGCCCCTCTTATAGCGTTGCTAGTTGCAGGTGAAGATTGGAGACCGTTCCTTGTTGGAACACTATTTTACTTATTGGGATATCATTATATTGCCATGTTATCTTAATGCACCTATATACTTGGTAAAGGGTGGAAGGCTCGGCCTCTCGCCTAGTGTTTTGTTCCACTCTTGCCGCCCTAGTTTCCATCATATCGGTGTTATGTTCCCGGATTTTGCGTTCCTTACGTGGTTGGGTGATAACGGGAACCCTTGATAGTTCGCCTTGAATAAAGCTTTTCCAGCAATGCCCAACCTTGGTTTTACCATTTGCCACCTAGCCTCTTTTTCCCTTGGGTTTCCGGAGCCCGAGGTTCATCTTATTTAAACCCCCCCGGGCCAGTGCTCCTCTGAGTGTTGGTCCACCTCGTCAGCCACCGGTGGCTACCAGGGGCAACTCTAGGCTGGCCTATCGGAAGTTTGGACAATCTGAGTGTGCCCTGAGAACGAGATATGTGCAGATCCTATCGGGATTTGTCGGCACATTCGGGCGGTGTTGCTGGATTGGTTTTAACTTGTCGAAGTGTCTTGTAGAACCGGGATACCGAGCCTGATCGGAATGTCTCGGGAGAAGGTCTATTCCTTCGTTGACCGTGAGAGCTTGTCATGGGCTAAGTTGGGACCCCCTGCAGGGATTGAACTTTCGAAAGCCGTGCCCGCAGTTATGGGCAGATGGGAATTTGTTAATATCCGGTTGTAGATAACTTGAACCTTAACTTAATTAAAATGAATCAACTGTGTGAGTTACCGTGATGGTCTCTTCTCGGCGGAGTCCGGGAAGTGAACACGGTGTTGGAGTAATGCTTGTCGCAGGTTGTTCTCTAGTTATTCGTTCGCGCTTTGCCTTCTCTTCTCGCTCTCTTTTGCGAACAGGGTAGCCACCATATATGCTAGTTGCTTGCTGCAGCTCCACATATATTACCTTGCCTTTTCCTATAAGCTTAAATAGTCTTGATCGCGAGGGTGCGAGATTGCTGAGTCCCTGTGGCTCACAGTTTACTTCCAAACTAGATGCAGGGCCAAACGACTCCGTTCCAGATGACGCGTTAGAGCTCAAGTGGGAGTTCGACGAGGACTCACGCCGTTACTATGTTTCTTTCCCTGATGATCAGTAGTGGTGCCCAGTCGGGGTGATCGGGACCGTGTCGCATGTTGGGTTTATCTTCTATTTTGGCGCCGTAGTCGGGCCATGAGTGATTGGTTGATGTAATGCTATTTATGTACTTTGTGTGACATGGCGAGTGTAAGCCAACTATGTTACTTATCCCCTTATTATGTATTACATGGATGTTGTGATGATTGCCTAACTTGCGACATTGCTTTCAATGCGGTTATGCCTCTAAGTCGTGCCTCGACACGTAGGAGATATAGCCGCATCGAGGGCGTTACAAGTTGGTAATCAGAGCCTTCCCGACCTTAGTAGCCCCATTGCTTGATCGTTACTAGCGGCCGAGTTGAGTCTAGAAAAATGTTTCGAGTCATTTAGGAATTATATATCGGAGAGTTTAGGAATTCTTTTTACTTCCCAGTCTCCACATCGCTCTGGTAAGGCTTCCTGACGTAGAGTTTTGACTATTCTCTTCTCAAATTTCACTAAAAAAAATTAGGACCACGCGGGTATCTTGGAATCGTTTCGATGGTTTTGTGACGAGAACATTGTTCTTGGTGCCTCCTGTTCCCGGGAGTTGAGCTCCGAGGTGTTGTCATCACAATTTTATTGTTGCAGTTCTGGAATACCTGAGTTTAGTACGCCGACATCGAAAATCTCTTTTATGCAGTTCGTTGGTGAGATAGCCTCGACACCACCCAGTACTGGGGCGGGAGTTCGGGAGTATTGCCATAACTTGTATAACGGATGCTTTTCGAAGGTTGAGGTAGATGGTTTCCAAAGTTTTTCTCGGTTATGTGTTGAAGGATGGATACAGCTGGATGTAGGAATTGCTAGATTTGGGTGAGATATTATGCTTCCCCTGTATCCCCAACACCTGATTGCATAACCGGAAAGGTTCGGGAGTTTCATAGGTGGGAATTCTTGTAGCTCTAGTTCTTCTTCCACGGATATTTGGTTTGAGATTGGGATTTCATACCGAGTATTCGTTCTTGATCCGTACCTTGTTGATTTATTTCTCTACCTAAATTCCTAGTGGCTTATCAATTTATGGATATGTGACCATTTCAAGTGGAATGCATTCATTCATTTTGTTCGGATATGAAGACTATACGTTGCAATTTTCATTCCGTTGGATTCAGCTTCAATTTTTGTCTATCAATGTGCTAATGGATGTCAACCTCTTTAGGATGGCTCCTCCAACGCGGACGACTCCGAATCCTGACCCGCCACCACCTCCACCTCCTCCGGAGGCATGGCAAGCTGTGATGGCCGCAACCAATGCAAACACGCAGTTGATCATGCAAATTCTTCAAGAGCACAATCAAGCGAACCAAGGAAACCAAGGCAACAATCAGAATCACTTTGCTACACTCAACCAGTTCCTTGCTAACGGGCCAAAGACTTTCAGCAATTGTGTTGAGGCAACTGATGCTGACGATTGGCTCGTGGATCTGTGCAAGCATTTCAAGTGCAGTAACGTCAGGCCTGAGGACTTTGTCAAGTTCGCTTCGTTCCAACTCAAAGACCAAGCTGCAGAGTGGTTCCAGCAGTACAAGGATTCCAGAGGTGGACGTGTGATTACCTAGGATGAATTCCGTCAAGATTTCAAAGCTCATCATATCCCTCAGAGCGTGGTTGAAAGCAAGTGTGAGGAATTCCGCAACCCGAAGCAAGGCTCTTTGTCTGTCTATGACTACAACAAGTTATTCCAGAAGCTCGCCCGCTTTGCTAAGCAGGACATCCCTGATGAGAAGAGCATGATATACCAGTTCAGGGGTGGTCTCAGAGAAGAAATCCAGCTAGCTCTTGTTCTCTTTGAGCCCTTGAGGTACGACGAATTCTACAACATGGCATTGAAGCAAGAGCTGCTCAACTGAGGTGTGATGCATACAAGAAGCGAGTCCGGGATGATACTCCGTCTTCCTCTACTCAAGTGGCCAAGCAGCAGAAGTATTGGCTTCCTCCTCCTCCGTTTCATCAGTCGTATCAGAAGAGAAAAGGTGGCAGTGGATCTTCCCACCCACCCAACCCTGGCTTTCAGAACAAGACTTCGTCTCAAGCTCCAAGATCGAGTGCTCCGTACCACCGTCTGCTTTCAGAGGTCACGTGCAACAAGTGCCAACAGAAGGGTCACTATGCCAACAAATGCTTCAATCAGAGGCGTCTTCCTCCTCCACCTCCTCCTCCCGTGAGATCGGCAAGTACAGCTGTGGTCAAGCATAACCCCAAGAACGCCAAGGTCAACTTGATGAATGCAGCTCAGGCAGAGGACTCGTCAGATGTCATCATGGGTAACCTTCCTGTTAACGATGTTCCCGCAAAAGTTCTTTTTGACACTGGTGCATCGCATTGCTTCATCTCGAAACCTTTTGCATCTAAGCATGAGTTGACTTCCCAAGTTATGCATAAACCGTTAGCAGTTGTCTCTCCGGGTAAATGTTTGCTCGCTAACCACGAGTTTCCGGATATTTCTATCATGATGGGTGATCTAAAGTTTCTAGCTTCTCCAATGGTCCTTGGTAACTCGGATATTGATCTTATTCTCGGGATGGATTGGCTTTCTAAGCACAAGGCTCGGCTTGATTGTGCAGCCAGGCAGATTCAATTAACTCATTCGTTTGAGGATGTGATTGTCTTTGCCACTCGTGATAATACCATCCGTCTGTTTTGTCTCAATGAGAAGGGTGAACTAGATGCCATCTCACAAATTCCAGTCGTTTGCGAATATCAAGACGTCTTTCCAGAAGAGCTTCCAGGAATGCCTCCGCACCGGCCAGTTGAATTCGTCATCGATCTTGAGCCTGGCACGGAACCTGTTTGCAAACGTCCTTACAAGGTCGGACCTGAAGAGTTGAAGGAGCTGAAGAAGCAACTCGATATTCAAGAGAGAATGGGTCTCATCCGACCTAGTTCTTCTCTGTGGGGTTGTGGTGTTATTTTTGTGAAGAAGAAGGATGGAACGGACCGACTTTGTGTTGATTACCATCCATTGAACAAGAAGACTATCAAGAACAAATACCCACTTCCCAACATCAACGAGCTGTTCGAACAACTCAAAGGTGCCCAAGTATTCTCCAAGCTTGAGGGCTTGTGTTATCACCAGATGAAAAGGCAGATTCAATTAACTCCGTATGGGTTATCACCAGATTCGAATCCGTGAACAAGATATTCCCAAGACGGCTTTCGGGACAAGCTATGGTTCATATGAATACACTGTCATGTCTTTTGGCCTCTTCAATGCTCCTCCGACTTTCTCTCGCATGATGAACTTCATCTTCAACGCCTACACCAATGACTTCGTTTTGGTCTATCTCAACGACATTCTGGTTTTCTCAAAGAACAAGGAAGATCATGCCAAGCATTTGCGTTTGGTGCTCGATAAGCTCAGGGAACACCAGTTCCACGCCAAGTTCTTTATCTTGGTCATATCATCTCTGCCAAGGGCATTGTGGTGAATCCTGAGAAGGTGTCTGCAATTGTGAATTGGGAACCTCCTCAGAACGTGAAGCAACTCCGTAGCTTCCTCGGTCTCGCAAGCTATTGTAGAAGGTTCGTGGAGAACTTTTCTAAGATCGTGAAGCCTCTCTCTAATCTTCTCCAGAAGTACGTCAAGTACGTTTGGTCTCTGGAGTGTGACATTGCTTTCAACACTTTGAAAGAGAAATTGGTCACTGCTCCGGTTTTGACTCCCCCTGATGAATCCAAACCGTATGAGGTCTTTTGTGATGCATCTCTCCAAGGTCTTGGTGCAGTTTTGATACAAGAGAAGAAAGTTGTTGCTTATACCTCTCGCCAATTGAAGCCCAATGAGAAGAACTACCCCACTCATGACCTCGAGTTGGCGGCAGTTGTGCATGCTCTTTTGACTTGGAGACATCTCTTATTGGGAAGAAAAGTGGACATTTTCACTGACCACAAGAGTCTCAAGTACATCTTCACTCAGCCTAATCTCAACCTCAGGCAGACTCGATGGGTCGAAATGATTCAAGAGTATAATCCGAGTATTGAGTATACTCCAGGCAAGGCTAATGTGATTGCTGACGCTTTGAGAAGGAAGGCTTACTGCAACAGTCTGATTCTCAAGCCTTATCAACCCGAGCTTTGTGAAGCTTTCCGCAAACTTAATCTGCAAGTTGTTCCTCAAGGTTTCCTCGCCAACCTTCAAGTCTCTCCTACCTTGGAAGATCAGATTCGCCAAGCCCAACTTCTTGATGCTATGGTGAAGAAGGTGAAGATTGGGATTGCCAAGAGTCAACCCAAGTACAAGTGCTAACGCCTTGATGAAAAGGACACTCTCTTCTTCGAGGATCGTATTGTTGTGCCCAAAGGTGACCTTCGTAAAGTGATCACAAATGAGGCTCACAATTCTCTCCTCTTCATCCACCCTGGGAGCACGAAGATGTATCAGGACCTCAAGTAGGCTTATTGGTGGACTCGAATGAAGTGCGAGATTGGTCGATTCGTGAATGAATGTGATGTCTGCAGAAGAGTGAAGGCAGAACACCAAAGGCCAGCTGGTCTCCTCCAACCTCTTGCCATTCTAGAATGGAAGTTTGACCACATTGAGATGGACTTCGTGACTGGGTTTCCAAAGTCCAAGCATGGCAATGATGCTATATTCGTTGTCATCGACAAACTCACCAAAGTGGCTCACTTTCTGCCTATCAAAGAGTCTATCACGGCAGCTCAATTGGCGGAACTCTATACCTCGGATTGTCTCTCTACACGGTATTCCACAAGTGATCTCTTCAGACCGTGGCAGCATCTTTACCTCCAAGTTTTGGGATTCTTTTCAGAAGGCCATGGGTACCAACATCCGCTTCAGCATAGCTTTCCACCGTTAGACTAGCGGTCAAGTCGAGCGTGTCAACCAGATTCTTGAAGATATGCTCAGGGCTTGTGTGATCTCCTTCGGCATGAAGTGGGAGGATTGTCTTGCATATGCTGAATTCTCCTACAACAAGGGCAAGGCCCCATTTGAAATTCTGTATGGCAGGAAGTGCCGTACCCCTCTCAACTGGTCTGAAACCGCAGCGATGATTCCCCATAGTGATGATGATGGTGATTTTGATGAAGACGATCACCGCAGCGATGATTCCCCTCTTGATGGCACTCCGATGCCACCGACGGAGAGGAGGAGAGGTTCTCCCCCTTGTGCTTCCTTCTCCATGGCCTCCCCCCTGGATGGGGAGAAGTTCTCCCTCTGGTCCTTGGCCTTCATGGTGATGATGGCCCCTCCGGGATCCTCCTCCATAGCCTCCGGTGATGATGGCCCCCTCCGGTAGGGTGCCAGAGAGGGCCTAGATTGATTTCTCGTGGCTAGAGAGGATTGCGGCGGCGGAACTTCCAATCTAGGTTATTTTCTAGGGGGTTTCGGTATTTATAGGAATTTTTGGCATCGGTTTCACGTCAGGGGGTCTCCGAGTCGTCCACGAGATAGGAGCCCATGCCCAGGGGGTGGGGCGAGCCCCCCACCCTTGTGGATAGCTCGGGACTCATCTAGCCAAACTCTTTTACTCCGGGGGCTTCTTTTGGTCCATAAAAAATCATCAAAAATTGGCATGTCAATTGGACTCCGTTTGGTATTCCTTTTCTACAATACTGAACAACAAGGGGAAAACAGAAACTGGCACTGGGCTCTAGGTAAATAGGTTAGTCCCAAAAATCATATAAAATAGCATATAAATGCATATAAAACATCTAAGATGGATAATATAATAGCATGAATACTTCCTAAATTATAGATACATTGGAGACGTATCAACATCCCCAAGCTTAATTCATGCTCGTCTTCGAGTAGGTAAATGATAAAAGAAATAATTTGTGAAGTGTGAATGCTAGCAAGTGCATAAGTTTCATCAATGATAGTTCCAATCACTTTTTCTAGCATCATTATATATCATAACTGTAGCTCAACTCATGAAACTTCTCATTATCAAGTAACAAGCTATTCACATGTTAAAGTATAGATCATAAACTTTCTTGAAAACTAACAAACCATGCTCTTAGTCATCAAACAATTGCAATTCATCTTATTTTCGGGAAGGGTCTATGTAAGATCTTTGATTCAGCAAACTCCACATGCTCAACTATCATTTAATCTTTCACAATTGCTAACACTCATGTGATATTTATGGGTTCAAAGTTTTAATAAGACACAGAGAAAGATAGGGGCCTATAGTTTCGCCTCCCAACCTTTTATCTCAAGGGTAATGTCAACAATAATAATTTATGAGAACCTACATCCAAGTGGATATTTATATATATCCGGATCGATCCAACACAAAGTTCTTGCCAAAGGAAAAGTGTAAAAAGGAAAGGTGATGACCACCATGACTCTTGTATAAGGGTAGAAGATAAAAGTAAAAGATAGGCCCTTCGTAGAGGGAAGAAGAGGTTGTCATGCGCTTTTATGGTTGGATGCACAAATTCTTAATGCAAAAGAACGCCACTTTATATTGCCACTTGTGATATGGACCTTTATTATGCAATCTGTCGCTTTTATTTCTTCCACATCATAAGATCGTATAAAGCTTATTTTCTCCACATTAATAGATCATACATATTTAGAGAGCAATTTTTATTGCATGCACCGATGAAAACTTACTTGAAGGATCTTACTCAATCCATAGGTAGGTATGGTGGACTCTCATGGCAAAACTGGTTTAAGGAATGTTTAGAAGCACAAGTAGTATCTCTACTTGGTGCAAAGAATTTAGCTAGCATGAGGGGGGAAAGCAAGCTCAACATGTTGGATGATCCAAGACAATATAATGTTTCGAATATAGGAAACGTAACCCATTAAGTTGTTTTCCTTGTCCAACATCAACTTTTCAGCATGTCATATTTTAATGAGAGATCACAATTACAAAAGATGTCCAAGATAGTATATTTATATGTGAAATCTCTCTTCCTTCAATATTCTTTCATGAATTGTTAAAGTGACCAATTCTGCATTCGCTAACTTCCAATAAGTTTACTACCTATACTTATTATGTGTGAAGTCATTACTCCCCATGTTGTAAGCATATGAAACGTATATAAATTTGTCAGGATCCCGATTCCAAGTCACATCGATCTAGCCGGTAACACCTCATATCACATTGCGGCCTCACCCACGGTATCCCCACGGGTGTCGCCTTACCATGGCCCGGGACCGTTTGCGCCTTTTGGCTCACGTATATGATAGTGTCGCTAGCATCCATATGACAGAGAACCCGGGCCGACATGGCTAGTCGTGAACCCAAAGCGGCACAGACCTATGGAGACAGGCATACATGAATCACATCGAGCATGTCGGTCATCAACGTGTGAATCCGGGCTGTAGCACTGGGCTAACAGGACTCTGGGGAACCCGGGCTGTAGCAGGCTAGACAGGACTCCGGAAGTCACCGCGTGACATTTCCCTGAAGGGACAGACATAGGAACGAAGTGAAACACATGCCGGCCAGTCAAGTGTCCTGAGCAGTAGTGCTGGGCTAGCAGGACTCCGGTGAACCGGGCTGTAGCGGACTACTATGGCTCAAGGAGCACTAGACTACGTTTCCCCATAAGAGAGGCTGCCAAGGATAAACAACTAGATTGTCGGATCCCACACATACCAAGCATTTCAATCATACACACAATATGCTTGATATGTGCAAATACAACATGGCATCACAACAAAACTCTACAATTCAAGTACTTTATTTAAAGGCTCCAGAGAGCCATACATAACATGTTCATATAGGTAGGGGTCACATGACCCGACACCCAAGTCGCACGGCCTACCTAAACACTCAAGTCTCTAGTCCAGGTTTATCGCCTATCCAGGTTCCATCCGCAGGGAGTCCGGTCGAGGTTTCCACATACGGCCCCGAACGATGTGAACAGGGTTCCCGAGACACCAAACGGGTGACTCGGTACACCGTGCCACGGTGTATCTACCGCAACATAGCCCACCCCTAGGGTTAACGCTACGCATGGCCGCCAACACATAACGTACAAACACCAGAAACTAATTGCAACTCCTGGACAGAGTACTAGGGTGATTAAGAAGCCAAGAGGGTCCATTGGTTTCGGGCCCAATGTATGGTAGTAACTAAATCTTAAATCACACATACAGATCTCAGTTCTTAGGGACGGCCTCAATGAAACAACCCACCATGTACTCCTACATGCCCTCTCATCGATACCTTTACCAAAACATGTTCAACACATCCCTCACATTACCGACATAATTATTTCACTCTAGCCCATCACCCAGATGAACCAGACCTGACACAACTCTAAGCATAGCAGGCATAGCAAGCTAGGAAACACAAACATGGCTCAATCAACTCCTACACATGCTAGTGGGTTTCATCTAGTTACTGTGGCAATGACAAGTCATGCAGAGGATAAGGGTTCAACTACCGTAGCACATAGCAGTTTGAAACGATGTTGTCTTAATGCAGTAAATCAGAGCAGATGCGAGAACATGGGATTGTATCGATATGATCAATGGGGCTGCTTGCCTGATGGAGTGGTAGTAGGGTACTGCCCTTCAGTTGGATACTCGGAGATAACCTCGGAGGCAGGACCTACCACGAAGGACACACATAACATAATCAATATGCAACAATATGATGCATGCTATGACATGGAAAAATGACGTGTCTTGCCTAATGCAATGTGAAACAAGTTGAAATGGGTCCATTTGAATCAAAGATTCAAATGAAGGTTAAAGTTCTTATGCATAATGAGTGTGTTAGCTTGTTTCACATAACCAACAAAGTTAAAGTGGTTTGTCATGCATGAAACCATTACATATGGATAGATTGTATTTTTTTGATCATTTTTCATATATAATTTGTTTGATTTGGAGCTATGGTTGATTTTCTATGATTTTTAGAAGTTTTGGCTATTTTCTGGAATTTCCTATATAAAAAATAAATCCAGAAAATGAATAATTGCGTCAGCACTCCATCACTGTGACGTCAGCGAGTCAAAGGCGCCAGGGCTAGTCAAACCTGACTGGTGGGCCTTGTCTGTCAGTGTCTCAGCTAACTAACAAAATTAAGTTAGTACTAACTAAGTGTTAGTGGGGCCTGGGCCCACATGTCAGTGACCTAAACTAACTAAAATTAGTTAGCACTAATCCTAAACTAATTAACAGGTCGGCCCCACCTGTCATAGGCTCAGGGGGGAAGTCAACTTGGGCCCACATGGGTCAGATGTGGTCAACTCGCCGGTCAGCGGGTCAAAGCCTACCGGCGTTTAGCCGCCGGCGAGGCCAGACGTGGTGGTGTGCTACGGGATTTGCCCACAGCGCACCATTTGCTGCGCGAAGAGCAGCTACGGGCAGCTGGTGCTCGCCCGCATCCAGCCGTGGTGATGGCTTGGCCGGGGAGTGGCCGGAGCATCGCCGGCGACGAGCTTGGCGGAGGCCGAAGCTCGGGTCAGCTCGTGCACTGGGCTGCAGTGGCCTAGGCGGCGTGGTACTTGCACCTACAGCATGTACGCGATGCGGTGAGCACGCTGGACGTGCTAGCGGGACTGCTAAGCGGCCGGAGCTACGTCGGTGACGAGCTCAGGTGGCGGTGCGTTCGGACGGAAAAGGCACAATGGCTACAGAGCTCTAGCGACGAAGCGGAGAGAGGGGGGAGGAGCAGTAGCTCACTGGGAAGCCACAGAGACAATCAGCGTGCTCGGGGAAGGCTCGGTGCGGTCGGAACGGCGACGGCGATCTCGGCAGCCCGAGGTTGAAGACGACGGCGGTGGGGACGATGCAGGGGCTCTGGCGTCGTGCGGCTCGGCTAGTCGACGTAGTCGACGACGGCGAACCGTCCGAACACGATGAGAGGGCGCGGGGACGGCGTTGGACGTGGCTGCGGTGAGCGGCGGTGACAGTGACGGCTCGGGCGTCGTCAGGGAGGGCGAGAGAGAGGAGCCAGAGGGGAGAGCGAGTGTCTGCGGAGTCGGGGAGAGAGAGGGGGTTCGTCCCACGTCGACAGCTCGACGAGGGGAGCGGCGAGGCGGCGGGCAGCTGCATGGCACGCATGCTGTGCTCGCCGTCGAGCAGCTGCTTGCCTGCCTCGCCAAGCCAAGTAGCTCACTAGAGCGGTGGCTGGGTTGGGCCGGCAGGTGGGCCTGCTGGGTGGGCGCCAGGTAAGCCTTTCTCTTTCTCTCTTTTCCTATTTTGTTTTCTTTTTCTATTTTTCTGTAACTTTAGGGCTTTATTAAAAATACTTAGGCACTTACTAAAATCCTGAAAATAATTGTGGGCTCTGTTGGGATTATTCCTAACAGCCCTCACTTAAATCCAGAATTATTTGGGAATTTAAAATATTTTATAGCATTTAAATGCCCAAATTCAAATACTTATGATTTAATTCAAAGAATCCAGAATTTCCTACAAAGGAGTGCACCATTTTTTCCAGGGGTTTTAACCCAATCCAGAAATGATGAACATTTTGTGAAGGGCATTTTGGGTTCATTGAAAATAATTTTAGTAAACCCTGGTTGTTTCCAGGGGGTGCTGGGGGTTCTGTCATCCCCATTTCAAGTTTCTGTAAAAGTAGACATGATGCAACACTCTAATGCATGAACTAGCTAGGGTGTGACAAAATTCAAATTTATGATATTCAATTCATTCAACCATTTACTCATAGGATATATGTGAAGCACGTGAGTAAGTGACAAACTACTCCAAAAAGGTATAAGTGAAGAATACTGAGTAGTCAAATAATTAAATAGCCATGGGAGGATTCTTTTTCATTCAAGATTTCAGATCCAATGATTTTATTCAAACAGCAAGTAAAATTGAGAATACGATTCAAGCAAAACACATATCATGTGATGAATAAAAATATAGCTTCGAGTAAGGTATACTGATAGTTTTGAAGACGAAAGAGGGGATGCCTTCCGGGGCATCCCAAAGCTTAGGCACTTGAGTCTTCCTTGAATTCTACCTTGGGGTGCCTTGGGCATCCCCAAGCTTAGGGTCTTTCAACTCCTTATTCTCCTCATATCGATATCTCACCCAAAGCTTGAAAACTTCAATCACACAAAACTTAACGGAACTTCGTGAGATAGGTTAGTATGATAAAGAGTAAACCATTCCTCTGGTACTATAGAAGACAAGGTTAATAATTGTTCTCACACAATTCCTACTATACCAAATCATTTCTACAATTTATATTGAGAAATATGAGCCATAGAAACTAGAAAACAAGCAGACTAAGCAATGAAAACAGAATCTGTCAGAAACAGAACAGTCTGTAATGATCTGAACAAAAACCATACTTCTGCTACTCCAAAAATTCTGAAATAATTTGGTGGACGTGAGGAATTTGTCTATTATGCTTCTTAAAAAGAATCAACTCAATCACACTCTTCTGTAAAAAAATTACAGCTAATCTCATGAGCGCAAAGTTTCTGTTTTTAACAGCAAGATCACATTAACTTTCACCCAAGTCTTCCCAAAGGTCTTGCTTGACACTTTATTGAAACAAAAGATATAATACATGATTAATACAGTAGATTAATCATGAGAACACACAAAAACAGTAAGTGTAATATTGGGTTGTCTCCCAACAAGCGCTTCTCTTTAATGCCTTTTAGCTAGGCATAATGATTTCAATGATGCTCACATAAAAGATAAGAATTGAAACATAAAGAGAGCATCATGAAGGATATGACTAGCACATTTAAACCTAACCCACTTTCTATGCCTAGGGATTTTGTGAGCACACAATTTATGGGAACAAGAATCAACTAGCATAGGAAGGCAAAACAAGTATAACTTCAAAACTTTAAGCACATAGAGAGGAAACTTAATATTATTGCAACTCCTACAAGCATGTATTCCTCCCTCATAATAATTTTCAGTAGCATCATGAATGAGTTCAATGATATAACCAGTACATAAAGCATTCTGTTCATGATCTATAAGCATACAAATTTTAGTAGTCTTCTCATAAGCAAAATTTCTCTCATTCGGAAGAGTGGGAGCAACCTTCTTCTAAATCCACTTTAGATGATAGTATTATTCATACTCCAAAAGATATAAGTGAAGTTCATGGAGCATCCTACAATTAATATAGACTAACCAATATCCAAGCTCAAAATATATAAGTGAAGCACACGAAGCATTCTATAAACCATACTCAAAAGATTTAAGTGAAGCACAAAGAGCAATTTTATAAGATCATACTTAAAAGGTATAAGTGAAGCACATGAAGTATTCTATAAATAAATAAAGGGCTATCTCATACTAGCATATTTCTTAAAGGAAAAACAAAAAACACAAAGGGCACGAATTATGTGAACAAAACAAAAACCGAGGTATACCGATAATTGTTGAAGAAGAAAGATGGGATGCCAACCGAACCATCCCCAAGCTTAGATGCTTGAGTATACTTGAAATACTTACTTGTGGTGCCTTTGGCATTGTCACATCCCTAGTTCTGGTAATGCCTAGTGCTAGCATCTGGTGTTGCATCATGTTTAAATTTTATCTAAATTTGAAATAGGGGTGATCAATCCCTAGCAAGAAAAGAACTCAACTAGGTTCAACTTAAAAACATTTTCAATGAACCCAAAGTGCCTCAAGAAAAGTTCATGATTTTTGGTTAAGGTAGAAACCTCTGCCAAAAATGATGAATATATTTTTAGGACATTTTTCGATTTTTTAATTAATTCATATTGTATTTGACTTGGGGTTATAAATTCCTATAAATACTTTTATAACTCCAATCATTCTGAAAATTATTGTGGGGCTTTGGGCTAGTCCATATTGCATCCACAAATAATTTCAGAAGCAACAAAATGGTATAGTATTATTACTAAATCAAAACAGAGTAAAAAAAATAGAAAACAGAAAGAAAAAAGGAAAAGAGAAAGGAAACTTACCTGGAAGCCCACCAGAGAGGCCCAACCCACCAGGTCCCTCTGCCAGTCATCCTCCACCTCCTGCCAGTGGGCAGGAGGGCACGTGCTCGCCGCGCGCTGGCACACGCGCGGCCACCTCCTACTTCTGCCGACGCAGGAGAGGCTCCTGAAGCCGCCACACAGCACTCTGAACCCCCTCGACCGCTCCCCTCTCTCCCTGCCTCGCCTCTCTCGCGCTCTCTCCCGAAGCCGAGCGGAGCCGTCGCCGCCGTTCGCTGCCGCCATGGCTACCGCACCCCCCTCGCCCTGCCGCTGATCCCAGAAGCACCGCCGCGTTCCCCTCGTCCTCTCCACCGAGCTGTACAATGACGGACTCCCTAGAATGTCGCCATCGCCGTCGTCATCAACATCTGCCCCGACGATCGCCGTCGTCAAATTCGTCATCGTTTGGCCTTCCCCAAGCCCACTGAGCTTCTCTACGTGACCGCTAAGAGCTCCCACTCCGAACCCCTCTCTTCCCCACCTAGTTTTCGCCATGTAGCCTCGTTCTCACCGGAGCCGATAGCTCCTCGCCGCCGTCCATGTTGCTGCCGTCGTTTTAGCCATTGAGGCTCGCGCCCGGTTGTGTCATCGCGCTTACAATGCTTCCAGAATCCCGGAACACCCAGCCTCTCGTCCTGCCGTGCCTTGTAGTGTCGCTCCCGTTGTCTCACGAACTCCGACCGCCGTCATGGCCGAGGAGCTCGATGCTCCTGCGCTCTCTTGCTCGCCCTAGCACCACCAACATCCTCACTGCGTCCCCGGGAAGCGAACGCGCCGCGCCATTTGCTCTAGCTCGTGCTGAAACCCTGCACCCGCTCGAGCCCGAGCTTGGCCGCCGCTAAACCTTGTCGCCGGCATCGTTTCCAGCCACCCCGCGGCCTCCCGTCCGGTCCTTTGGATGGGAACGAGTGAGAGGACCTCCCTGGTGCCAGCAGTGCGACGAACTGCCATCCCTAACGCGAGTCCGGCGAGCTCTCGCCGTCGGTTTGGTCATCGCCGGCGTAGATCCGATGATGATGACGCGGCTGCCTAATTAGGGTTTAATCACCTAGTTAATTAACCACTTTGACACAGACAGTTGGGCCCCATGCCCTTATTTAATCAAAGTTTAGTTCATGTTTAGTTTTAGCTAACCACTTAAGGCCCACGTGTCAGTTTGACCTTGGCCTAGTCAGCGTTGACTGGACCCACCTGTCATTGACCCTAACCAGCACTCTGTCACTGACCAGTGGGACCCACTGGTCAGGCTTGACCTGGACAGCCGCAGTTGACTCGCTAACGTCATGCTTGCACAACGCTGACGTAGTTAAACATTTTCTGGATTTAAAATAATTTAGGAAATTCCAGAAAATTGTATAAACTTCAAAAATTCAAAGAAAATAATCTATAACTCCAAATGAAATAATTTATAAATGAAAAATGATCAGAAAATCCAATCTATCCATCTGTACTGGTTTCATGCATGTTTAAACAACTTAACCTCACTGTTTAGTTCAAAACATGATTATGCACTATTTGAATTCATAGCTTGAATCTGAATTTGAACCTTGAGTTCAAATCAACTCAAACCCTTCTGTTCTTAGCTGCATTAGCTAAATCCTAGCATATTGACATGTCAAGATCATGCATCATATTGTGCATTGCATTGATTGTATTCTTTCTGTGTTTGCCGGTGATTGTTCCCCCTCGGTAGACATATGTTTCGACGATGTGATCAATGGCACCGATGAAGAGCTATATCATCTTCAGAAGTGCCAGGCAAGCAAAACCCCCTTGTTCATTCTGATACAATCCCACTATCTCGCTCGTGCTGTCTTTTACTGCATTAGGACAACAGCGATTCAACTGTTACATGCTGCGGTAGTTGAACCCCTTTCCTCTGCATTACCTGTCATTGCCACAGTAAATAGATGAAACCCACTAGCATGAGTAGGAATTGTTTGAGCCCTAATGTGCCTGCTACTGCTTAGAGTTGAGGTCTGATTCATTGGGGATGAATTGGAATGTGGTGAACATGTCCTGCTGTTGAGAGCTAAGTGTGTGAACACGATTTGGTAAAGGTAGTGGTGAGAGGCCATGTAGGAGTACATGGTGGGTTGTCTCATTGCAGCCGTCCTCAGGAACTGAGTTCTGTGTTTGTGATCCATGAACTGTTACTACCACACATTGGGCTCCGGGCGCTCCAAGCTCTCTCAACTTATTAATCAACCTGATCTCTGTCTAGGAGTTGCAACTAGTTTCTGGTGTTTGTAGGTTGTGTTAGTAGTCTACCAAGTGGCACCCGGTACATGTGGGCTTGGGACAGACTAGGCACAATGGCACGGTGTACCAAGTGGCACCTGGATGGTGGGCTTGGGAACCCTACTCACATCGTTTGGGGCCGTGAGCGACACCCCGACAGGATCTCCTTGCGGATGGAACCCGAATAGGCGATAAACCTAGACTAGAGACTTGTGTGGTTAGTCAGGTCATGGTCGACTCCTCACCAGGCTTCCGCTTGAAGGTTGCCGAGATACACGACGTGTACATGGTGGTAAGTGGCGAGAGCGTGTGTGAAGAAGTACCCCCCTTCAGGGTCATAATTATCTATTCGAATAGCCGGATTCCTCGGATATGGAAACTTGGACCCCTTGCATAGTTCATAGACAAGTGAAAGTGGATACTCCAAAATGCGCAAGATAAGTGTGAGTGCTATGGATGGCGTTCTCGCAGGGAGACATGAGCAGATCCATAGTGGTGTATTGGTATGGTGAATTTGTGGACTCATGTGCGCCACCTCAAAAGAGTTACTTGCAGTCGTAGTTTAGGTTAGCCACTAAGTCAAAGCTGGCTTGCTGCAGTTAAACTCCACCACCCCCTTTGTTGATACCGATGCATATGTAGTTAGTTCTGATTTAAGTCTTGCTGGGTACATATGTACTCACGTTTGCGTAATTTATGTTTTTGCATAGAAACTTCAGTCTCACTAGTAGTTCCGCATGGACTTCGACGTTTAGCTCGTTACCTCAGCTACGATCTTGTACCCTTGGGAGGGTCTTGTAGATAGGCAGGCTTCTCAGCCTTCTTCATTTGTAGTTGTCTGTACTCAGACAAGTTAAGCTTCCGCATGTGCTTGTTGCTTGTATGCTCTATATGTTGGGTCATGAGACCCATGTTTGTAATATCTCGCTCCTTGGAGCCTAATGAATAAATACTCTGAGTCGTAGAGTCTTGTTGTGATGCCATGTTGTATTGTACATATTGAGCATATTGTGTGTATGATTGAAATGCTTGGTATGTGTGGGATCCGACAACCTAGTTGTTTATCCTTGGTAGCCTCACTTATGGGGAAATGTAGGCTTGTGCTTCCATGAGCCATAGTAGTCCGCTACAGCCCAATTCACTGGAGTCCTGCTAGCCCAACACTACTGCTCCGGAACAGTTAGACTGGTCGGCATGTGATTCACTTCGTTCCTGTGTTTGTCCCTTTGGGGAAATGTCACGCGGTGGCATCCGGAGTCCTGCTAGCCTGCTACAGCCCGGGTTCCCGGAGTCCTGTTAGCCTAGTTGCTAGAGCCTGGGTTCACATGCTGCTGACCGACATGCTCGATGTTGATTCATGTATGCCTATCCCCGTAAGTTAGTGGCACTTTGGGTTCACGACTAGTCATGTCGGCCCGGGTTCTCTGTCATATGGATGCTAGCGACACTATCATATACGTGAGCCAAAAGGCGCAAACGGTCCCGGGCCAAGGTAAGGCGACACCCGTGGGGATACCGTGCGTGAGGCCGCAAAGTGATATGAGGTGTTACAGGCTAGATCAGTGTGACTTAGAATCGGGGTCCTGACAGCTTTGGTATCAGAGCCCGACTGCCTGCAGGATTACCAAGCCAAGCTGGTCGAAGTCGTGTCTAGAAATGCTTTAGCTATATAAGGGAATTGATTATGCATGGGAACGTAAGGCTATTTTTACTCCTTATCCTCATGACCTTCTGATCTGAGTCATCTTATCTTTTCTACGGGGTTAAGAACTAGGCTTCTCTTCTATCTGTTAGGATGGCGTGCTACTAAACCGTAGTTGCCTAGGATTGTTGAGTTCAAGCCTCAGTTCAGTTCCTACTACTTCCATATGTTCATAGCTGGCCTCAGAACCTTGAGTTTGTGATGTTGAGTGGCTATGCCACCATTTTTGCAGGTTGTCTCAAATCTTTTTGAGCAATTACAGCCGTTATGCTGTTCGAGTCATCCCAGGTTTCTAAATAGTCTGATGCACTTGCAAATCTTTCCTCCATGTTCCGTTGTATTTTTTGGCAAGATTAAGCACACTAATCGGTGTGTTGAGGTACTCCATTGCCTTGACGTGTATGTTGGAGTTAGTATTATGACCGTAGGTGTCCTCGAGAATTTAGCAATGCTTTCGTATCCCCAGTGTGATGATTCTGGCCATCATTCTTGAAAGCATCACGTGATGCCATTTAGTAGTAGGTATTCTACTCCTCTGTTCTTGACCCAAGAATCACTATGTTCACTTCGTGTTGATATTGTTGCTAGTTCCTTTAGGATATTAGTAACCTTTGCGATAGTCCTCGAGGTCCGTGGTATTTCCTTCTTACAAATGCCATGAACCATTAAGGCAGAAGTTCTTTGAACCAAAAGATCACCATTAGAGTACTCCTGAGGAGTTCTCCATTCATAGTTGTGATTCTGCCAGTTCTACCTTCCTGCATGGGTTATCCGGAAGAAATATGTTGAACTCATTCGACAAACTAAGCTATGCATCCGCAACTCAGAAAGTTATATGTTCCTTTGAGTTGTCCCCCTTCAGTTATACTCCGACCTTCATCTATCAATTGATAGTCAAGAGTATGTGAGCATTCGTTCATCGGTGCCTATTATTCTAATGGTCCGTTGAGCCGTTCTATTTCAGAATGACTAGGAGAAACAAACCCCAGTACCTCATCCATATCTAGGATTGGGTCAAAGCAGTTGTATTCCGCAGATCAAAATGCCAATCCAGCTTTTATTATGTTCTACCCTGGAGTATTACCCCCTTTATGTCAGGAAAGTCATAGGAATTGCACACCATCCTATGAATTCTTGGTGCAGTGATACCTCTCACCATCATCGTTCATTCTTCAGTCTCCGTGTTTTTGTAACCGGAATACCGACAAGTGAACTGTGATGTGTGAAATCAATACTCCTAGCAACCTCGTTGCCTGGTAGTTGATGGACATTACTCTCACTCTTAGCGTGCTGGTTATTGAATCATCATCCTAAGATTGATCGTGCTACCTAATCCTTATTTCTGGTGCACTCTTCGATAAATGAGTTAGGATTTTGTCAAACCCTTGCTCTATTGATCATATCATCTTTCCCTGAAAAGCAAAATTGTTCTCGATCTTAGTAACTTATCGGTGGTTCATGATTTTCTGAATATCTTCTCGGAGAAATCACCAGGTTATCACCTGACCGCTATGTTGAGTTCGTTATCAAGTTGGTTTATTGTAGCCAGCCTTTTCTCCAAGAATCGGTGTGGGATATCCCTGAGCTAGTTGGTTGAGCTAGACAAAAACTTGGAGAGTTGGAAGGTAGAAGCTTTGCTTAACTTAGTTCATCTCTAAGGGATATCTTCTCTGTGTGTGTGTTGAAGAAAGATGATATCTTCATCAATTGGTCCTCGTGATCAGTTGTTGGATCTATTGTCTTGTCCAAACTTTGATTTGAGTGTGGGCTATCCTCAAATCAAATCAGAACCAACGATGTTCGTAATGTTGTCTTACTCGAGGTTGATTCCTTGGGCATACACCATTACATCCTTTGGGCTGACCAATGCTATCACCTTGTTCACATAGTCGTGGAATTCCATCTTCATGGGAACCTGGATGAATTGTTGTTGAGCCCATCGACAACATTCTTATCTTGTCCATGATTCAGGTCGAACATCTAAGTAGTGTTGGAAACTTTATAAGCATTGCCCTCATGTCCCGTTCATGAAGCATATGTTCGGATGGCAGAAGTGACTTCCTCGAATACATGTGCATTTGATGCAAGTTGCCACTGTGAATTCAAGAAAGTCAATGTTGCTTCCTCTAGAAATCATCCCAAGTCAGTCATACATGTGCGAAGTATGCTATGGTTTGACAGGCTCGCTACCTCCATTCCATGTGCATCTCCTAGTACACCAAGCCACTGACTGGTTTGTTCAAGGAGAAAGAGTTCCTTCATAAGAGCTAATCCGGACTTATGAAAGGACTTCGGTATCCTCATTGATGGTTCCCACCAGAACTCGGTAGTGTTTCGTGGTAAGACTACTATGTGTTCATGCTTGATTGGGACATCATGTTCACATGTATGTAGCATAACCAGCTCGTGTTTTGGAGCTTGCTATCGTAGTTCATCTCTTGAGAATCTCACAGCGTCATCTTGTCGATTTGTGTTGCTACCTTTCCTTTTCCAGACATGTTGTTTGAAATATTCTGTTACCAACCAGATCTGAATCTCAGGCAGATATGATGGTTGGATCATTCCTAGCATTTGCATTTTGTTCCCAGCTTACACCGCCATTGTGCCAATCCCCCATGGGCTGCCCTTCTCAGCAGTTGTTGTCCAAGATCATCTTCCAAAGTGGACTTACCATGGGTCCCATCCATTTTCGATGATAAGCAAAATCATCCATTGTGTTGTCTTCAACAAGGTAGTCCACATCATCCATTCTAGTCCGAGTATGTCATTCTTTCGAACTCCTTCAAATGATCAGTTGTGATTGCCTTAGGTTGGTATAAAGAGTATCAATGATCTATGAATCAAAAGTAATTCTTTTTGCCACTTAAGGGATATTTCTGCGAGTCACCGTCCTTAAGATGTCTCGTTATGGAATCATGGAAGATCACTTCTCATTATCTTGAAACCATGCACCATGTTATTCAGCATGGAATTGTGCTTCTCAACTTGAATCTTCGTTCTCTGTTTCACTCCATCCCTTTGGATGTATGTTTCATGTCTTAGCTCGAGAGATGTTGAACATCTCATTCCGTGAGTTGATCGTCAGTTGCTCGATCTTCATGAAGATTGATTCTTTTAGAGTTTTCCCTTTCTTCTCGTTGTCATGCTGGATGGAGTTCTCAGAACAAGATGTCAAGACAAGGATGATGATCGAATCAACGTTCTTATGAAGTGCAACCTGGATCGTGAAGTTTGTGTTAGCTTTGTGCCTCCCTGTCTTCTTACCTCTCGTCTTGAATCTCGGGGGCGAGATTCTTGTTTAGTGGGGGTGAGTTATCACAACCCTAGTTTTGGTAATGCCTAGTGCTAGCATCTGGTGTTGCATCATGTTTAAATTTTATCTAAATTTGAAATAGGGGTGATCAATCCCTAGCACTAAAAGAACTCAACTAGGTTCAACTTAAAAACATTTTCAATGAACCCAAAGTGCCTCAAGAAAAGTTCATGATTTTTGGTTAAGGTAGAAACCTCTGCCAAAAATGATGAATATATTTCTAGGACATTTTTGGATTTTTGAATTAATTCATATTGTATTTGACTTGGGGTTATAAATTCCTATATATACTTTTATAACTCCAATCATTATGAACAATATTGTGGGGCTTTGGGCTAGTCCATATTGCATCCACAAATAATTTCAGAAGAAACAAAAATGGTTTAGTATTATTACTAAATCAAAACAGAGCAAAATAAATAGAAAACAGAAAGAAAAAAAGGAAAAGAGAAAGGAAACTTACCTGGCAGCCCACCAGAGAGGCCCAACCCACCAGGTCCCACTACCTGTCATCCTCCACCTCCTGCCAATGGCAGGAGGGCGCGTGCTCGCCGTGTGCTGGCACACGAGCGGCCACCTCCTGCTTCTGCCGACGCAGGAGAGGCTCCTGAAGCCGCCACGCAGCACTCTGAACACCCTCGACTGCTCCCCTCTCTCCCTGCCTCACCTTGCTCGCTCTCTTTCCCGAAGCCGAGTGGAGCCGTCGCTGTCGTTCGCTGCCGCCATGGCTACCGCACCCCCCCTCGCCCTACCGCTGATCCCAGAAGCACCGCCGCGTTCCCCTCGTCCTCTCCACCGAGCTGTACAACCACGGACGCCCTAGAATGTTGCCATTGCCGTCATCATCAACCTCTGCCCCGACGATCGCCGCCGTCAAATACGTCGTCGTTCGGCCTTCCCCGAGCCCACTGAGCTTCTCTACGTGACCGGTGTGAGCTCCCGCTCCGAACCCCTCTTTTCCCCACCTAGTTTGCGCCATGTAGCCTCGTTCTCACGGGAGCTGATAGCTCCTCGCTGTCGGCTATGTTGCCGCCGTCGTTTTAGCCACTGAGGCTCGCGCCCGGTTGTGTCATCGCGCTTAGAACGCTTCCAGAAGCCCGGAACACCCAGCCTCTCGTCCTGCCATGCCTTGTAGTGTCGCTCCCATCATCTCCCGAACTTCGGTCGCCGGCATGGCCGACGAGCTCGATGCTCCTGCGCTCTCCCGCTCGCCCCAGCACCGCCAACATGCTCACTATGTCCCCGGGAAGCGAACGCGCCGCGCCGTTTGCTCTAGCTCACGCTGAAACCCCGCACCCGCTCGAGCCCGACCTCGGCCGCCGCTAAACCTCATCACCGGCATTGTTTCCCGCCACCCCGCGGCCTCCCGTCCGGTCCTTTGGATGCGGACGAGTGAGAGGACCTCCCTGGTGCTAGTAGCGTGACGAACTGCCGTCCCTAACGCGAGTCCGGCGAGCTCTCGCCGTCAGATTGGTCATCGTCGGCGTAGATCCGGTGATGATGACGTGGCTGCTTAATTAGGGTTTAATCACCTAGTTAATTAACCACTTTGACATAGACAGTTGGGCCCCGCGCCCTTATTTAATCGAAGTTTAGTTCCTGTTTAGTTTTAGCTAACCACAGAAGGCCCACGTGTCAGTTTGACCTTGGCCCAGTCAGCGTTGACTGGACCCACCTGTCATTGATCCTGACCAGCACTCTATCACTGACCAGTGGGACCCACTAGTCAGGCTTGACCTGGACAGCTGTAGTTGACTCACTGACGTCATGCTTGCATAACACTGACGCACTTAAACATTTTCTGGATTTAAAATAATTCAGGAAATTCCAGAAAATTGTATAAACTTCAAAAAATTCATAGAAAATAAACTCTAACTCCAAATGATATAATTTCTATATGAAAAATGAGCAAAAAATCCAATCTATCCATCTGTACTGGTTTCATGCATGTTTAAACAACTTAACCTCACTGTTTAGTTCAAAACATGATCATGCACTATTTGAATTCATAGCTTGAATCTGAATTTGAACCTTGAGTTCAAATCAACTCAAACCTTTCTCTTCTTAGCTGCATTAGCTCAATCACAGCATATTGACATGTCATGATCATGCATCATATTATGCATTGCACTGATTGTATTCTTTCTGTGTTTGTCGGTGATTGTTCCCCCTTGGTAGACGTATGTTTTGAAGGAAATATGCCCTAGAGGCAATAATAAAGTTATTATTTATTTCCTTATATCATGATAAATGTTTATTATTCATGCTAGAATTGTATTAACCGGAAACATAATACATGTGTGAATACATAGACAAACAGAGTGTCACTAGTATGCCTCTACTTGACTAGCTCGTTAATCAAAGATGGTTATGTTTCCTAACCATGAACAAAGAGTTGTTATTTGATTTATGAGGTCACATCATTAGTTGAAATGATCTGATTGACATGACCCATTCCATTAGCTTAGCACCCGATCGTTTAGTATGTTGCTATTGCTTTCTTCATGACTTATACATGTTCCTATGACTATGAGATTATGCAACTCCCGTTTGCCGGAGGAACACTTTGGGTGCTACCAAACGTCACAACGTAACTGGGTGATTATAAAGGAGCATTACAGGTGTCTCCAAAGGTACATGTTGGGTTGGCGTATTTCGAGATTAGGATTTGTCACTCCGATTGTTGGAGAGGTATCTCTGGGCCCTCTCGGTAATGCACATCACATAAGCCTTGCAAGCATTACAACTAATATGTTAGTTGTGAGATCATGTATTACGGAACGAGTAAAGAGACTTGCCGGTAATGAGATTGAACTAGGTATTGGATACCGACGATCGAATGTCGGGCAAGTAACATACCGATGACAAAAGGAACAACGTATGTTGTTATGCGGTCTGACCGATAAAGATCTTCGTAGAATATGTAGGAGCCAATATGGGCATCCAGGTCCCGCTATTGGTTATTGACCGGAGACGTGTCTCGGTCATGTCTACATTGTTCTCGAACCGTAGGGTCCGCACGCTTAAAGTTACGATGACAGTTATTATGAGTTTATGCATTTTGATGTACCGAAGTTAGTTCGGAGTCCCGGATGTGATCACGGACATGACGAGGAGTCTCGGAATGGTTGAGACATAAAGATTGATATATTGGATGACTATATTCGGACACTGGAAGGGTTCCGGAGAAGTTTCGGATAAAACCGGAGTGCCGTAGGGATTACCGGAACCCCCCGGGGGCTTAATGGGCCTTATGGGCCTAATGTGGAGAAGAGGAAGGGGCTGCCAGGGCAGGCCGCGCGCCCCCTCTCCCCCTAGTCCGAATTGGACAAGGAGGGAGGGGCGGCGCCCCCCTTTCCTATTCTCCCTCCACCTCTCCTAGTTGGACAAAGAACGGGGAGGGGAGTCCTACTCCCGGTAGGAGTAGGACTCCTCCTGCGCCCTCCTCTAGGCCGGCGCACCACCCCCCCTTGGTTCCTTTATATACGGAGGCAGGGGGGCACCCTAGGACACAAGTTGATCCTCGTGATCGTTCCTTAGCCGTGTGCGGTGCCCCCTTGCCACCATATTCCACCTCGGTCATATCGTTGTAGTGCTTAGGCGAAGCCCTGCATCGGTGGAACATCATCATCATCACCACGCCGTTGTGCTGACGGAACTCATCCCCGAAGCTTTGTTGGATCGGAGCCCGGGGAGCGTCATCGAGCTGTACGTGTGCTAAGAACTCAGAGGTGCCGGAGTAACGGTGCTTGGATCGGTCGGATCGGGAAGAAGACGTACGACTACTTCCTCTACGTTGTGTCAACGCTTCCGTTGCGATCTACAAGGGTACGTAGATCATACTCTCCCCTCTCGTTGCTATGCATCACCATGATCTTGCGTGTGCGTAGGAAATTTTTTGAAATTACTACGTTCCGCAACAGTGGCATCCGAGCCTAGGTTTTATGGTTTGATGTTATATGCACGAGTAGAACACAAGTGAGTTGTGGGCGATATAAGTCATACTGCCTACCAGCATGTCATACTTTGGTTCGGCGGCATTGTTGGACGAGACGACCCGGACCAACATTACGCGTACGCTTACGCGAGACCGGTTCTCCCGACGTGCTTTGCACATAGGTGGATTGCGGGCGACAGTCTCTCCAACTTTAGTTGAACCAAGTGTGGCTACGCCCGGTCCTTGCGAAGGTTAAAATGGCATCAACTTGACAAACTATCATTGTGGTTTTGATGCGTAGGTGAGATTGGTTCTTGCTTAAGCCCGTAGCAGCCACGTAAAACTTGCAACAACAAAGTCGAGGACGTCTAACTTGTTTTTGCAGGGCATGTTGTCATGTGATATGGTCAAGACATGATGCTAAATTTTATTGTATGAGATGATCATGTTTTGTAACCGAGTTATCGGTAACTAGCAGGAGCCATATGGTTGTCGCTTTATTGTATGAAATGCAATCGCGATGTAATGCTTTACTTTATCACTAAACGGTAGCGATAGTCGTGGAAGCATAAGATTGGCGAGACGACAACGATGCTACGATGGAGATCAAGGTATCGCGCCGGTGACGATGGTGATCATGATGGTGCTTCGGAGATGGAGATCACAGGCACAAGATGATGATGGCCATATCATATCACTTATATTGATTGCATGTGATGTTTATCTTTTATGCATCTTATCTTGCTTTGATTGACGGTGGCATTATAAGATGATCTCTCACTAAATTATCAAGAAGTGTTCTCCCTGAGTATGCACCGTTAACAAAGTTTGTCGTGCCCAGACACCACGTGATGATCGGGTGTGATAAGCTCTACGTCCATCTACAATGGGTGCAAGCCAGTTTTGCACACGCAGAATACTCGGGTTATACTTGACGAGCCTAGCATATGCAGATATGGCCTCGGAACACGAAGACCGAAAGGTCGAGCGTGAATCATATAGTAGATATGATCGACATAATGATGTTCACCATTGAAGACTAATCCATTTCACGTGATGATCGGTTATGGTTTAGTTGATTTGGATCACGTGATCACTTAGAAGATTAGAGGGATGTCTATCTAAGTGGGAGTTCTTAAGTAATATGATTAATTGAACTTAAATTTATCATGAACTTAGTCCCTGATAGTATCTTGCTTGTTTATGTTGATTGTAGATAGATGGCTCGTGCTGTTGTTCCGTTGAATTTTAATGCGTTCCTTGAGAAAGCAAAGTTGAAAGATGATGGTAGCAATTACACGGACTGGGTCCGTAACTTGAGGATTATCCTCATTGCTGCACAGAAGAATTACGTCCTGGAAGCACCGCAGGGTGCCAGGCCTGCTGCTGGAGCAACACCGGATGTTATGAACGTCTGGCAGAGCAAAGCTGATGACTACTCGATAGTTTAGTGTGCCATGCTTTACGGCTTAGAATCAGGACTTCAACGACGTTTTGAACGTCATGGAGCATATGAGATGTTTCAGGAGTTGAAGTTAATATTTCAAGCAAATGCCCGAATTGAGAGATATGAAGTCTCTAATAAGTTCTACAGCTGCAAGATGGAGGAGAACAATTCTGTCAGTGAGCATATACTCAAAATGTCTGGGTATAATAATCACTTGATTCAATTGGGAGTTAATCTTCCAGATGATTGCGTCATTGACAGAATTCTCCAATCACTGCCACCAAGCTACAAGAGCTTCGTGATGAAGTATAATATGCAAGGGATGAACAAGACTATTCCCGAGCTCTTCGCAATGCTGAAAGCTGCGGAGGTAGAAATCAAGAAGGAGCATCAAGTGTTGATGGTCAACAAGACCACTGGTTTCAAGAAAAAGGGCAAAGGGAAGAAGAAGAAGGGGAACTTCAAGAAGAACGGCAAACAAGTTGCTGCTCAAGAGAAGAAACCCAAGTCTGGACCTAAGCCTGAAACTGAGTGCTTCTACTGCAAGCAGACTGGTCACTGGAAGCGGAACTGCCCCAAGTATTTGGCGGATAAGAAGGATGGCAAGGTGAACAAAGGTATATGTGATATACATGTTATTGATGTGTACCTTACTAGAGCTCGCAGTAGCACCTGGGTATTTGATACTGGTTCTGTTGCTAATATTTGCAACTCAAAACAGGGACTACGGATTAAGCGAACACTGGCAAAGGACGAGGTGACGATGCGCGTGGGAAATGGTTCCAAAGTCGATGTGATCGCAGTCGGCACACTACCTCTACATCTACCTTCGGGATTAGTATTAGACCTAAATAATTGTTATTTGGTGCCAGCATTGAGCATGAACATTATATCTGGATCTTGTTTAATGCGATACGGTTATTCATTTAAATTAGAGAATAATGGTTGTTCTATTTATATGAGTAATATCTTTTATGGTCATGCACCTTTGGAGAGTAGTCTATTTTTGATAAATCTCGATAGTAGTGATACACATATTCATAATGTTGAAGCCAAAATATGCAGAGTTGACAATGATAGTGCAACTTATTTGTGGCACTGTCGTTTAGGTCATATCGGTGTAAAGCGCATGAAGAAACTCCATACTGATGGGCTTTTGGAACCACTTGATTATGAATCACTTGGTACTTGCGAACCGTGCCTCATGGGCAAGATGACTAAAACACCGTTCTCTGGTACTATGGAGAGAGCAACAGATTTGTTGGAAATCGTACATACAGATGTATGTGGTCCGATGAATATTGAGGCTCGTGGCGGATATCGTTATTTTCTCACCTTCACAGATGATTTAAGCAGATATGGTTATATCTACTTAATGAAACATAAGTCTGAAACATTTGAAAAGTTCAAAGAATTTCAGAGTGAAGTGGAAAATCATCGTAACAAGAAAATAAAGTTTCTACGATCTGATCATGGAGGAGAATATTTGAGTTACGAGTTTGGTGTACATTTGAAAAATTGTGGAATAGTTTCGCAACTCACGCCACCCGGAACACCACAGCGTAATGGTGTGTCCGAACGTCGTAATCGTACTTTACTAGATATGGTGCGATCTATGATGTCTCTTACTGATTTACCGCTATCATTTTGGGGATACTCTCTAGAGACGACCGCATTCACGTTAAACAGGGCACCATCAAAATCCGTTGAGACGACGCCTTATGAACTATGGTTTGGCAAGAAACCAAAGTTGTCGTTTCTTAAAGTTTGGGGCTGCGATGCTTATGTGAAAAAACTTCAACCTGATAAGCTCGAACCCAAATCGGAGAAATGTGTCTTCATAGGATACCCAAAGGAGACAGTTGGGTACACCTTCTATCACAGATCCAAAGGCAAGACATTCGTTGCTAAGAATGGATCCTTTCTAGAGAAGGAGTTTCTCTCGAAAGAAGTGAGTGGGAGGAAAGTAGAACTTGACAAGGTAACTGTACCTGCTCCCTTATTGGAAAGTAGTACATCACAGAAAACTGTTTCAGTGACACCTACACTAGTTAGTGAGGAAGCTAATGATGATGATCATGAAACTTTAGATCAAGATACTACTGAACCTCGTAGATCAACCAGAGTGAGATCCGCACCAGTGTGGTACGGTAATCCTGTGCTGGAAGTCATGCTACTAGATCATGATGAACCTACGAACTATGAAGAAGCGATGGTGAGCCCAAATTCCACAAAATGGCTTGAAGCCATGAAATCTGAGATGGGATCCATGTATGAGAACAAAGTATGGACTTTGGTTGACTTGCCCGCTGATCGGCAAGCAATTGAGAATAAATGGATCTTCAAGAAGACTGACGCTGACGGTAATATTACTGTCTACAAAGTTCGACTTATCGCAAAAGGTTTTCGGCAAGTTCAAGGGATTGACTACGATGAGACCTTCTCACCCGTAGCGATGCTTAAGTCTGTCAGAATCATGTTAGCAATTGTCGCATTTTATGATTATGAAATTTGGCATATGGATGTCAAAACTGCATTCCTGAATGGATTTCTGGAAGAAGAGTTGTATATGATGCAACCAGAAGGTTATGTCGATCCATAGGGAGCTAACAAAGTGTGCAAGCTCCAGTGATCCATTTATGGACTGGTGCAAGCCTCTCGGAGTTGGAATAAACGCTTTGATAGTGTGATCAAAGCATTTGGTTTTATACAGACTTTTGGAGAAGCCTGTATTTACAAGAAAGTGAGTGGGAGCTCTGTAGCATTTCTGATATTATATGTGGATGACATATTACTGATTGGAAATGATATAGAATTTCTGGATAGCATAAAGGGATACTTGAATAAGAGTTTTTCAATGAAAGACCTCGGTGAAGCTGCTTACATATTAGGCATAAAGATTTATAGAGATAGATCAAGACGCCTAATTGGACTTTCACAAAGCACATACCTTGACAAGATTTTGAAAAAGTTCAAAATGGATCAAGCAAAGAAAGGGTTCTTGCCTGTGTTACAAGGTGTGAAGTTGAGTAAGACTCAATGCCCGACCACTGCAGAAGATAGAGACAAAATGAAAGATGTTCCCTATGCTTCAGCCATAGGCTCTATCATGTATGCAATGCTGTGTACCAGACCTGATGTGTGCCTTGCTATAAGTTTACCAGGGAGGTACCAAAGTAATCCAGGAATGGATCACTGGACGGCGGTCAAGAACATCCTGAAATACCTGAAAAGGACTAAGGATATGTTTCTCGTATATGGAGGTGACAAAGAGCTCATCGTAAACGGTTACGTTGATGCAAGCTTTGACACTGGTCCGGACGATTCTAAATCGCAAACTAGATACGTGTTTACATTAAACGGTGGAGCTGTCAGTTGGTGCAGTTCTAAACAAAGCGTCGTAGCGGGATCTACATGTGAAGCGGAGTACATAGCTGCTTCGTTAGCAGCAAATGAAGGAGTCTGGATGAAGGAGTTCATATCCGATCTAGGTGTCATACCTAGTGCATCGGGTCCAATGAAAACCTTTTGTGAAAATACTGGTGCAATTGCCTTGGCAAAGGAATCCATATTTCACAAGAGAACCAAGCACATCAAGAGACGCTTCAATTCCATCCGGGATCTAGTCCAGGTGGGAGACATAGAGATTTGCAAGATACATACGGATCTGAATGTGGTAGACCCGTTGACTAATCCTCTTCCATGAGCAAAACATGATCAGCACCAAGACTCCATGGGTGTTAGAATCATTACTGTGTAATCTAGATTATTGACTCTAGTGCAAGTGGGAGACTGAAGGAAATATGCCCTAGAGGCAATAATAAAGTTATTATTTATTTCCTTATATCATGATAAATGTTTATTATTCATGCTAGAATTGTATTAACCGGAAACATAATACATGTGTGAATACATAGACAAACAGAGTGTCACTAGTATGCCTCTACTTGACTAGCTCGTTAATCAAAGATGGTTATGTTTCCTAACCATGAACAAAGAGTTGTTATTTGATTAATGAGGTCACATCATTAGTTGAAATGATCTGATTGACATGACCCATTCCATTAGCTTAGCACCCGATCGTTTAGTATGTTGCTATTGCTTTCTTCATGACTTATACATGTTCCTATGACTATGAGATTATGCAACTCCCATTTGCCGGAGGAACACTTTGGGTGCTACCAAACGTCACAACGTAACTGGGTGATTATAAAGGAGCATTACAGGTGTCTCCAAAGGTATATGTTGGGTTGGCGTATTTCGAGATTAGGATTTGTCACTCCGATTGTCGGAGAGGTATCTCTGGGCCCTCTCGGTAATGCACATCACATAAGCCTTGCAAGGATTACAACTAATATGTTAGTTGTGAGATGATGTATTACGGAACGAGTAAAGAGACTTGCCGGTAACGAGATTGAACTAGGTATTGGATACCGACGATCGAATCTCGGGCAAGTAACATACCGATGACAAAAGGAACAACGTATGTTGTTATGCGGTCTGACCGATAAAGATCTTCGTAGAATATGTAGGAGCCAATATGGGCATCCAGGTCCCGCTATTGGTTATTGACCGGAGACGTGTCTCGGTCATGTCTACATTGTTCTCGAACCGTAGGGTCCGCACGCTTAAAGTTACGATGACAGTTATTATGAGTTTATGCATTTTGTTGTACCAAAGTTAGTTCGGAGTCCCGGATGTGATCACAGACATGACGAGGAGTCTCGGAATGGTTGAGACATAAAGATTGATATATTGGATGACTATATTCGGACACTGGAAGGGTTCCGGAGAAGTTTCGGATAAAACCGGAGTGCCGTAGGGATTACCGGAACCCCCCGGGGGGTTAATGGGCCTTATGGGCCTAATGTGGAGAAGAGGAAGGGGCTGCCAGGGCAGGCCGCGCGCCCCCTCTCCCCCTAGTCCGAATTGGACAAGGAGGGAGGGGCGGCGCCCCCCTTTCCTATTCTCCCTCCACCTCTCCTAGTTGGATAAAGAACGGGGAGGGGAGTCCTACTCCCGGTAGGAGTAGGACTCCTCCTGCGCCCTCCTCTAGGCCGGCGCACCACCCCCCTTGGTTCCTTTATATACGGAGGCAGGGGGGCACCCTAGGACACAAGTTGATCCTCGTGATCATTCCTTAGCCGTGTGCGGTGCCCCCTTGCCACCATATTCCACCTCGGTCATATCGTTGTAGTGCTTAGGCGAAGCCCTACGTCGGTGGAACATTATCATCATCACCACGCCGTTGTGCTGACGGAACTCATCCCCGAAGCTTTGCTGGATCGGAGCCCGGGGAGCGTCATCGAGCTGTACGTGTGCTAGGAACTCGGAGGTGCCGGAGTAACGGTGCTTGGATCGGTCGGATCGGGAAGAAGACGTACGACTACTTCCTCTACGTTGCGATCTACAAGGGTACGTAGATCATACTCTCCCCTCTCGTTGCTATGCATCACCATGATCTTGCGTGTGCGTAGGAAATTTTTTGAAATTACTGCGTTCCCCAACAGTGGCATCCGAGCCTAGGTTTTATGGTTTGATGTTATATGCACGAGTAGAACACGAGTGAGTTGTGGGCGATATAAGTCATAGTGCCTACCAGCATGTCATACTTTGGTTCGGCGGTATTGTTGGACGAGACGACCCGGACCAACATTACGCGTACGCTTATGCGAGACCGGTTCTCCCGACGTGCTTTGCACATACGTGGCTTGCGGGCGACAGTCTCTCCAACTTTATTTGAACCAAGTGTGGCTACGCCCGGTCCTTGCGAAGGTTAAAACGGCATCAACTTGACAAACTATCGTTGTGGTTTTGATGCGTAGGTGAGATTGGTTCTTGCTTAAGCCCGTAGCAGCCACGTAAAACTTGCAACAACAAAGTAGAGAAGATTGTTTTATGTTTTTCGGAAGAAGATATGTGTAGATCGAACGAAGAAGAGAAGAGGAAGGATCTTGTGGAAGAGGAAAAAACAAGGTGAGCTCTATCTCTAATCTGCCTAGATATTTTTCGTTTCCAAGTTATACTCTAAATCATGTATATGGACAAATTAATGGGTCTGATAGTGATTGTTCTTTGTGTTTTTTTATTGGTTCATTTCTTGGTTATTTACTACTCTCACTTCAAGATGCTTGTTCATTCTCCTTACCTGCATTTCTCCCTCACTCCGATCAGGCAATGGGACTGTTGATCGGGTACAAGAGCTTCTTCAGAAAACCCATGTTGCTTTTCTAAATCGCAATTTTGTTCAAGGTAAAACCAGCCAAGCCGGAGACTAATACAACCCTTTTTGCAATATATAGTTGAGAGAATTCGCCCCTGCAACTAAATCATGTATATATGGCTGCTAAATTGTTATGCTTTTGGTCTTTTCTGAATTTAGTTAGCATAAATACTTCTAGAATACCTCTTATAATATGGAAGTCTGTTCATGCAGCTCTGAATGCTGTTCCGTTCCTTGATAAATACATCGCTCTACGGGGTTAATTAAAGAAGTTAACTCTTCTTCATAAAAGTTTTTCAAATGCCCTAATGGGACGACCCTAAACATGGATAGTTAAACATGGTATATCAAATCAAACACCTGATTGGTAAAATGGAGTTCTATTGGTCCTAACTGCTGTTCTAAATCCTTCAAAAAGAAAAAAGTGCTATACTAAATAAACTATCTGCCCTATTATTTTTATCTATTAGTCTTGATTCCATCCATGTATTTATAGTACCCTGGGTAGCTACAGCAGTGGTGCTCTTTGTTTCTCTCTCTATAGGGAACTTCCGGATGGGATTTAGACAAGGAAAAGGAGACCCATGTGAAATCGACCATCCTGGTGGTGCCTCAACCAATGCGGGTCGACGGATAGCACCGATGAGCGCGGTGCTTGGTGCAGCGAGCTGGATAGGCGGCAGGAGAGGTGTCCATGGGTGTGGCTTTGGGACCTCCACACGCATCAAGAGACGACGAGTGCATCCGACGCCACCATGTTGCTGGTCCTGGGGAACAAGGTATTGGCATTTGTAGTTGTACAACACTAGCGAACCGGCAAGCGATGCAGTTGTTTGGTCCATTCCCGTGTAAACTATGAACTGAATGGCTATTGTGTTGATGCATATATTCATATAATTGAAGTTTAGTTTTATTATGTCCATATCTTTGATTCTTTATACTTTAGTGTGGTCTGAGATATAATGAATTATTTCATGTCTATCTCATATCTATTTATACTTTGTTTGGAAATTGCAGCATCCTCTCCTAACTTCTTCTACTGCACTTCATGGAAATAGCTTTTCTTTGCTGATGTGATTTGGATTTTTGCTCTACGCAACCATTTCTTGTGATTAGCTTCAGAAGATGGTGAGAGCCATTGGTCAAATTAGTTTGCTAATTTGATTCATATCCTTTGGAAAAAAACTATGTTCATAGATCATGTTGTATGCGATTAGGATGCTCCCTTCTTTATTCATTAGATTCAAGCAGTTTGTTTGTGCAGCAATCTTGCTGCTGACATCAGATTTTACAATTTGGGGTGTGGGTTTTGCTACTGGTGACACCCCATGAATAGTAGCTAGTGCGTACATTTTCATAGATATTTATATCATACTGAGATAACACTCTTCCAAGCGGAATGTTTGTTTGTATATACCTCTAGATGCTAATTTTACCGTTCTTAATTTTGGCGGGGATATTCCTTCATTTGCTTGGTTGGCTGTCAATGCTCTCCAATTTTTTAATATCTCCCATGGCTATATTTAGTCCAACATTTCCAGTATATATCTTCTTCTGCTATCAATGTTAATTCTGCCATAAGCATATTACTCTCCTAGCATTTTTTTTCTTTCGATGAAAAACACAAACACTTGTTCAGTTTTTTACTACATAGAAAAAGATAAGTTCAATTTGGTTTCTAATGTTCATGTCAGCCTTTGCCTAAGCAAAAAAGGTAACCAGTTTATATTGTAATCTGGTTCTTAGTTTTTCTTTGATTCAACCTTTTTTTTGTGTGATGTCTAACTATTAGATTGTCTGGAACATCTCGGAACAACCTTTCGTGTCCCTGATATTATCTCGTTTCCTGAACAATATTATTTTATTTGCTTTATCTGCCACCATGAATTCCTAGAGTTCCTTTCTCTCCTTCTAATTGACATTCTTAGATGTGATTCTATTAGAAATTTTGTGCCATGGCAGAAATAACGGTTGATTGCTCTCGTTTAGCCTTTATGTCAGTTGTTGCTGAGGGTGCAGTTTCTCATTTTTCAGAATTTGTAGTAGCCGGGATGTGTATAATATGGATAACTGAACTGGTGTTTCGGGGTTTCAGTGCAGGACTGCTACTTGCTTGATTAGTTAGATCAACTGGTGTTTAGAGATTTCAGTGCGAGTAATTTTTCAGTTTCGATTGCAGGGCTTTGATATGCACCATGAGGATTGAAACAAGTCTTATATAGGGCTGCTAAATTATTATGATTTTGATCTTTTCTGAATTTAGTTAGCATAAATACTTCCAGAATACCTCTAATAATATGAAAGTCGGTTGGTAACAACACTGATTTTGCCTGTTTGTGGAACATGCTTCATTTTTGCAGGTAAAAGAAGGAAGAGAACATTGGAGAAAAAGGCTTTGGAAGGTACTATGCGCCCCGTTCAAGGTTTACATAATTTGCACCATCCTATTACAGTTTGTTCTGATGACATAATTGACTAGTTCTTCCTTGAGTAAATTAATATTGTGGCTGCTACTCCTTTGTGCATTGTTACATAGAGTTATATAATTGTGAAGGTGTGTACACATCAACATATAATTCCCACGATCCTATTACAGTTTGTTCTGACGACAATATTGAGCAGCTCTTACTTGAGTAAATTGTGCAGCTCTTCCTTGAGTAAATTAGTATTGCAGTTACTAAGCCTTTGTGCATTCCGATACAGCTCTACTAAAATACTACTTTTTTATGCCCATTTTAAACCGAGACCCGACTTTACATCATTTCTATTCTCATCCATTCTCCTAAATTTTAGTCTGCTTCAGCAATGCTATGACCTAACACTTCATTTATATATATATATATGAAAAAATGACCATAATTTTGTTGTTGTGATGCCACCCGAAGGGCTGCAAGCCCAAGATAACATCGGTAATATCCTTCGCATATTTGGAAGGCGCGGAACAATATCGTTTCAACTTAGTCAGGTGCTGGCCCAAGGATGTTATTTCTCGCTGATGTTTTATTTAATTATTTTGAAACGAGACAAAAGACTTCCATTTTCATTAGCTTACAAGATAGTGAGAATTGCCTGGTTAATTGAGGAAAACCAGGCTAAAACCAATACAACTCAACCCACACAACATGGGTACCACCAGCTAACCTGGCCACATGCTAACAGATGGCTACACACGCGAACAATTGACAACTCTGACTTTCAAGACGGGCTTCACAAGGGAAATATGCAGGATTTGCGCTGATCATGCCCTCCGCAAATGATCACCGAGTGTCTATCATCATCACCACCTAGACTCCCTCAGAAATCAACGCCCTCGAAATGGCCGCCTCGGCGAACCACATCGTTCACATGAATTGTAAACAACTTTGTTGCTGATGTGAATATCTCTGGATGTGATGTCCGTCATTCACATCTTATAGATTATATAACTCTGTGCTACGAAATTAGAATTTGTATATACATCTCATTATAGACAACAAAATATACCATGTTTTTCCTACTAAAGAGGATTAGATTTGTTACATGCATTTTGTTTCAAACAGAACTCTATGTTACCAAATTTAATTGTGTATATACATCTTATTGTTGATAACAAGCCCTGTTTTTTCATATAAGAAAGATTAAATTTGTTGTCATATGTGCATACCCGTAACTATATCAACTAAAACATGAATTTCTTTTCATCGCTAACATGGAATTAGCAGGTCTCCGCGCCATTTGGCGCAACGGGTGGTTTAGTTGAAGGTTCTTGCAGCAAGAAACTATTTTCATCGACAACATGTCTTCAGCGGGTCTCTGGGCCATTTGGCGCAACGGGTCAACTAGTGAACATAACAGATGAAAGAGCTCTGCAACTTGCCAACATACTTGGATGTAAAAAATAAAGCATGCATTTCACATATCTTGGTTTACCAATGGGCTCCACAAGACCAAAAATTGATGATTTGATGCCCATGGTGTCAAGATTAGATGTCAGGCTATCTGGTATCGCACCTATGATCTCATATGCAGGAAGATTGGTCCATCTTAAAGTTGTGGTCAATGCATTGCCCATTTTTGCAATGTGCAACATCAGAGTTGCCTTTACCATCCTAGATCATTTTGAAAAATCTGGCAGGTGCTTCTTATGGTATTGGAAGAATATCAACAAACATGGCAAATGTCTAGCCAAATGGGAGAAGGTATGTTTAATCAAAAAGATAGTGGCCAAGAGTACTAGAGCTCAGAACTCAGAACAGAGCATGTCTGACAAAGTTCATACACAAGTTCTTTAATAAGTATGACATAACATGGGTCAAAATATTATGGAACTCATACTAAAACAATGGTGAGCTACCAACTTATCCAACAAAGGTTGGATCATGGGTGGAGAGATTGCTGCTATGTTCTAAATGATTTCAAAAGCATGTAACTTTGCAAAGTTGGTGATGGATCTACTTTCAGGTTATGGTACGATAAATGGGAGGATGATAATCTTGAGAATAAATTCCCCAACTAATTTCATATGCTAAAAACAAGGATATAACATTTGCTGCTACACATGATATAGCTACGGAAGGTCTATATGAAATGTTTCATCTACGCATGTCAACTGTTGCCGTACAACAAATCATATCTTTGAGGAACATGATCAATATTGCAAGCAACAATAGCAGAGACAATAGGCACTTCTATTGGTCATCTACAAGGTATTCCACAAAAAGGATTTATCTATAATTGATTGGAAACCACCATATACCCCTTAACCATTCCAATGGATTTGGAAATCTGGATGCTTAGCGAAAAAATACTTCTGGTTACGACTACTTGATAGGCTAAATACTAGAGACTTGCTAGCAAGGAAACACTTCTGTATTCAATCAAGCAAATGTGTCCTATGTGATAATGAGCCTAATGAACACCTGAAGCATCTATTTTTTCCCGTGTGACTTCAGCCACAATTTCTGGATATCTATTGGGATTGAATGGAACACTGACCATAGCATCAACCAAATGCTAGAAAAGCAAAAAACCAGAACAAACATTCAATCATTCAGAGCATGCTTGATTGCTACATGCTGGTCCATCTGGAAGAACAGAAACATCATTATTTTTTACCACAAGACAAATAGCTTAGAATATTGCAATGCCTGTTTCAAGGAACGATTACAGTCATGAGGAAAGCAAAACCAAGCCAGAAGGAAGGGATGCAAACTTAGCTAGATTATTTGTAAATCTATCGTAGGCATACACATAGCCATATTCACATTGTACATCGACTTGTAACACCACTCTTATATTAATCAAAAAAGTGTTACAGTAGGGGTTTACCCTACTATTTTTGCTCAAAAAAATATATAAGACTTTTCCCAGTAGTGAAAGGGAGATGCAAGCATTGTTGGTGAAGTAGAAAATGGTGCAAGAGAAGTCGACAATGCAATATGCATGTGGATCTTTAATAGCAGATATATTTTGGTCATATTGCACCATATCATTCGCTTCTCATCGTTAGGTGCTTAAATTTGACATTCCCATTTGATCTTAAAAATTTAAGTCTGATTGGGAATCACAGTGGTTGATAAAATAGGTGGGATGTGGGAAGTGAAACTTTAGTGCTTGCTATAACGTGCTTGAGGCATTTTTTGAGATCTACGGTAGCAGTGCGTGGGCATTGTACTGGTATAACATAACTATATACAGGTGTAAATGTTCCTTCAAAAAATTACATGTATGTGTTTCGAATTTTGAAATTGCATATGTGTCCCAATTTTTGATATTTAAATAATACACTATCATTTATTGCAATACACGTGCAATTTCCAGTGAAGGACAATTGGCCGGTGATCTGAGTGTACATGGTACTTGTGAATAATGGGCCGCAGCACCATGTCCAGCCGCTCTTGAGTGAAAATGGAGTGAAAGCTTGCTCCGAGATACTATCATCATTTTCCAAGAGGTGGTTTTGAAGTAATTCAGGTTGCCTCAGTCACCAAGGGATAGGCCTCCGTCTAACTCTGCATTGGTCTCAAGCCCTGTTTCAGGTTGGGACGGACCGTGCCAAGATCATCACTTTTTAAAAGTTGGGCTGGGTGATCGATCCAAAAATATGCACCAAGTTGCAGAGATAGTGCATCTGCTCAACGAACGCAACACTGAAATTCATAAGATTATTAGTCATGGGAAGAATAAAGCTGGGCATGTAATGGTGGCAATTGGTCATGGAGAGCAGCACACAGCTTCTTGGCTTACACATGCTCGCTCCCCAGGAGATTATCATTATGATTACGATGATTGTAAAACTGTTATATCTTGAGTAATGAAATGCCCCCCCGCCAGCGGAAAAAAACGCGCCACCGCCCCAAATGAATCCTGCATAGTTGACTAAAAAAATCAAAATAACAAATTCAATCAAATATCAGGTGACTATGCACTAGCCAGACCGTATGTGCAACGCACTGTGTCTTGTTCAAAAATCATAGGTGCCAAATACATAAACTAATACCAAACTATCAAGATGACACATTTTCTTATACACTATGTATCTTGTTACGGAATACTACTAATTAATTTCCCTTGTAATTTTGGAGCAAATAAATACCATAATCTTGGTATGGAGTATTACTAATTAATTCCGTCTGTAAATAATATTGGGAGCCAATAAAATGTCACAATGTTATAATGGAAAACTAATTAATTTCATATGGTTATTTTTAGGAGGCAATAAATGCCCTAATTGTTTATATGGAATACTAAGAAACTCCTTATGGATGTATTTGTAGTCTGTCAATCGATACCTATAGGATATTCCATGATGTGCGTATAATCCGAGGATCCTTATTAATCACGGCGAATTGTAAAAAGGAAACTCGCCAAAGCAGGAATGAATAAAATGGCAAACATTGATACTCCAAGAATCGGCCATGCCTCTATATAAACAGCAAAAGGAACCAGCAAAGTAGTACAAGTCTAAACCAAACGGACATAGGAGAAGAGAACACTAAACAATTTCATTATGGCTCTAATCCGGATCAACACTGGTGTTCTGTGCTTGATGGCACTTTTGATGGTTTCAACCACTTTATTGTCGAGTGAAGCATCAGGGAGGAACATAGGTACATTTCTATTTACCAGAGCTTATCAACTGTAGTATATATGAATTTGTGGTTTCCTAGAGCTAGATAAAAAATTGATCCTATTGCATCATTCTCTGTTCCCAATGATATGAATGTTTCTTATGAAGTTTGATCGTTCAAGTTAATATATGCAAGTATTTTTGCAAGAGAAAAGTGTTTCAACCGTGCCTAATAGAGTGAGGTGTTTAGTTAAGATAGGCAAGTATCTTTTTCCTCATACTCGCAAAAAATAGATATAAAACTATTTTTCCTTGTAGTGCAAACTTGTGCGTCGCGTTCGTCCCCTTATTTAAAAGTTATCATGCCTCATAGTACTTTAAACCTAGTGTTATTTAACAATGGCATGGAAAGAAAGAGGTGTTTTCCTTGTGATTTTATGATCACCATTACAATTCTGTCGTGGTACATATGGTTTCCATAGTACATAATAATTATATACCAGCCAGTAGATGTTCTTCCTATGTTTGTATTAGCACTCCACTGTTGTCCTACTATTTGCATAGTACATTGATTTCACAGAATCCTAGTTTAAATACGAACAACAAGAGGTTCTGATGGCACCTTTTATTTTTTATTGTTGTAGGCAAGGAAGCTAACATTGGCGTCGAGGGGCACCGTGAACCCTACACTCCATGTACGGATCCTTCATTTTGTAATGATATCTGCAACAGAGATGGTTACGGAGGTGGGACCTGCCGTGATGGTCACTGCGAATGCATCAGATAATTGTAGCAAGAAAATGACCAAGAATAATGTTTGGAAATACAGATTCACTTGGGAGCATTATGAATTGTTTTTCTAGCTGGAATAATTTAATTGAACATTTTTATTTTCCTACTCTTTGTATTTGAACCTGTATCATGGCCTTTTTTAACATAGATGCTCACATACACGTGCATTACACTCACGGTATTGGGACAATTTTTGGGAAAAATTAAAATTAAATCTACCAACAAAGTATAATTAATACTATGATTTCAATCAGAATGTTTTTTCATCTGAATCTGGAACTATACACTAGATAGTGTCAAATCTTTTAAACTTATCCATACCTTTGTGCAGACCTTGATGTATCGACTTGAATAATTCTGTAGCAAACAATCATCTTTGATACCAAGAGCTAGGACAGCTGGAAAACATATTATGGCTTATTGGCTATTGGGACCAAATAGATTCATTGTTATTGCTCACAAAATAAGCGCATACCAACGGTCCATCAAACATATTCAGCTGGAAACTAACGAGCTGCAGCGTATTTTTGTTCCTGGCTATCTACCACAACAATGTTTGCCCTTCTCCGACAAAGGATGGGTGATGACGAAGGTGCGCCTTTTGGCTAGCTCCAGTGCTTGTAGTCGTCGCTAAGTGGCCTATGGACCTGGATGTAAATTTTACTTCTAGTGTTCTTTGAACTACCTGACAGTTGGTGAATACTGTCTCAGTTGCATTTGTTATAATTCCTCGTAATTTCATTTTTATTCCTCTAGAGAAACGGAAAGTATCTCTCTCATGATTTTATGTATCTCTCTTTAACTCCCCAAGTCCGATGCGCCAGGTGTCTTCCAGCTATTCGTCGTTGTTGCCATTACATTTTCTTGTGTGCTATATTTTGCCATGTCATCATGTGCATTAGATCATCATATTTTTCAAAACTTGCATCCGGTCACTTTCTTCATTGTCCGTTTCGACATCCGACACTCTCACATGCACCCGTTGCACCTTCCAGTTCTCGTTTCATGAGCGGGACAAAAATGTTCTCATCAAGGGCCGAGATTTGTCGAGTGGCCTTGGTATATCACCGGTAGACCGCCTGTAAAATTTCGTTCCATTTGGAGGTTATTGTTTTGCATTCCCAGATTTCCTCTAGTCTGAGAATCATCTTATATCCTGTTGCATCTTTTCTTGTTGATTGCCATTGATCTAGGGCTCTTATGGAGATGCTTAGTAATCATGTTTTGACATGTTCAACTTGTACTAGAATGCCATGCTTTTGCTTGTTATGTTCTTGCACTATAGCATCATTGTTTCATGCCTCCAACATGTCAACATGTTATTTCTCCTCAAGCATATGATCTGTTTTTCACTAAGTCATAATCTGTGTTATCAAGTTGCTTTTCGCATTGATCATCTTGGATTAATCCTGATGCCTATGAACTTGAAACTTAGTGTAATTTGGAGCATGCAATCTGTACTTTGAGTGCATATCAAGTTTGTGTCCATATGTTTCCTCTAGCTTGTTGTTTCCTTGATTGCAAAGTGCTTAGTTGCTCTTTTCGGCAGATTGTGTTTGAAACGTGAATTGGGTGTATGTGTTGAACCGTGGCTCCGTTTTGAGCATGCTCTATATGAAACTTGCTTAGTTGTGCATGTAGTTTCATGTTGCCTTGTTGAATCCTTATTTTGGAGTGTTTGTGATGTTGTTTTTCTTGCATTTTGCAATCAGTGCCATGTTTAACTTGTTTTGCTCATATCTTCTAGGCCGTAGCTTCGAATTAAACGAACTTTATATGTAACTTGACTAGAAAACCGTGTAGATCATCTTGGTGCACTTTAACTTGATGTTTAACAACTTTAACATAAAGTTTTGTTCAGATCAGTACCAATTTCGAAATTTACATATGAGGACTTACCAGAATTGTTATATGTTGTTTTCGGCCTCATTTAAACTTGCTTTGATGTGTTGTTCTTGTATGCATCATCTCTTGCCATGAGTAGAATCATATAGCCTTACCATGCATCATACTTGGTTGAGAATCATGTCATGTTTATGTGTTGTGTGTTCACCATGTTGCTTGCTTCTTTCTAGTTGTGCTCCTTCTCGATAGTTCCTGTTTTGTTGCGATTGTGAGGATTCGTTCGACTACGTGGGATCGTCTGCTTCATGGACTCGTTCTTCTTCCTAGCGGGATTTCAGGCAAGATGACCGTCACCTTGGATCTCACTACTATCTTTGCTATGCTAGTTATCTCGATGCTATCGATGTGTCGTGCTACGTACCACTTGTTTATCAAGCCTCCCAAATTGCCATGATTAGCCTCTAACCTTTTCACCCTTCCTAGCAAACCGTTGTTTGGCTATGTTACCACTTTGCTCAGCCGCTCTTATAGCCTTGCTAGTTGCAGGTGCAGGTTGTTCCATGCTAGGGCATGGATATTTTGGGATATCACAATATCTCTTATTTTAACTAATGCACACATATACTTGGTAAAGGGTGGAAGGCTCGGCCTTATGCCTCGTGTTTTGTTCCACTCTTGCCACCCTAGTTTCCGTCATACTGGTGTTATGTTCCTTGATTTTGCGTCCCTAACATGGTGAGGGTTTATGGGCCCCTCTTGACAGTTCGCTTTGAACAAAACTCTTCCAGCAAGGCTCAACATTGGTTTTAACATTTGCCATAATAATACTTGAACTAAATAATTAATTGGCATAGGGCGTCATGAACCCGCGGATTCTTTCTACATAGCAGGGGGGCCATGTTGGTCCCAAACTAGAGCACCGTGCGGGACCACCCCTAGGCAACTTGGGGTATTTGGATCATGTACGCTTCGCTTATCCGGTCATGGCCTCAGACGAGATACGTGCGGCTACTATTAGGGTGTCGGAACGCTGGGAGGTTTTGCTGGATTAGTTTTACTATTGTCAAATTTATTGTGCACCGGGATTCCGAGTCTGATCGGAGGGTCCCGCGATGGAGGATTGTCTCCGCAGATCGTGAGCTTGTCATGGGCTAAGTTGGGACACCCCTGCAGGGTTTAAACTTTCGAGAGCCATGCCCGCAGTTATGTGGCAGATGGGAATTTGCTAATATCCGGTTGTAGAGTACTTGAAGTAAACTCATTCAAAATACACCAACCAAGTGCTTAACCGTGACTATCTCTTTTCGGGGAAGTTCGAGAGGAGAACATGGTTGGGTTATGTTTGAACGTAAGTAGTTCAGGATCACTTCTTCATCATTACTAATTTGCGACCGTTTGCATAGATTCTCATCTTCCTCTTGTACTCGTGAGTTAGCCACCATACATTGCTTAGTCCCTGCTGCAACCTCACCACTTATTCTTTTCCTACCCATTAAGCTTTGCTAGTCTTGATACCCATGGTAATGGGATTGTTGAGTCCTCGTGGCTCACAGTTTACTACAACAACAGTTGTAGGTACATATAATGTGATGATCATGATGTGAGAGCGATGTTTACTTGTTTTGGAGTTCTTCTTCTTCATCGATCTTGGGTTAGGTTCCTGGTCGGCAGCCTGGGCTAGCAGGGTGGATGTCGTTTGAGCTTTTGTTTGTGCTACATCTTTAGTCGGATGTTGTTCGCATGTATGATGTTGATGTATTCTTATGGCATTTGTATGTCTTGTATGTATCCCCAACTATTATGTAATGGTACGATGTAATGATATCCACCTTTCAAAAGCGTGTCAAGATGCGGTGCTATCCTTGGTGGGACCTTCGAGTTCCTTTAGGATAGAGTCGCATATTGGGCGTGACACTCTCCTTGTAGGAAAGGAAGGAAAGTATCTTTCTTGATTGCGTGTATCTCTTTCTTTCTTGTGCTAGGCTAATACATCTTACGTCAAAAGAATGGAGGAGTAGATCGAAAGTTTTCTCGCAAAAAAATGATCAGCCGTTGCAAAATGGATTTTAGTGCTAGGCTAGTTGAGCTATTATAAACTATGCCGAACGCCTCCACTTATTAACCAAATATTTACTATCAAAAAAAATTTTGCCCAAAAAATACGTATGGTCTAAAAATATCTAAAAAAGTTAAGGTTTCCTTCATCTATTTTTATTCCTTACTTACGGATCCGACGAGTGGTCGCCGTCCTAAATGGTCTACTTATCGATGGATTGATAAATGTTTAGAATTTTGTGATAACTTTTGATGAACCTTTTCATCTGTCCTCGGATGTATGCTATCCCTTGTACTTATATTAGTTTTCTATTTACTAATGTCTAAGCTTTTCTCTTTAAAACTGTTTTCATCTAGACGAACAAATTAGATCTTTCTTTGGTAACCTATCGCTATCCCCCATACACTGCATTGTTCCGTAGCCCGCTCCTCCCGCCCACCGCACCGACACACCTGCGAGGTTCTTCTCCTTGAAGGTCCCCTTCATGGAGTCATCGGTGTCAGTGGAGTTCTAGGCGTGACTGTTGGTGGCCTGTAGGCTTCTTAGATGAATATTGTGTACCATAAAACGTTGGAGAGCATTACACATATAATCCTCATCCTCATCCTCATGCAACGTCTGCGTAGGCTATCGCGGGGAATCCTTTTCTCTACACATTCAAACGGGATAGGTGCCTTATCAACCCCTCCTTAGTGAGAACCCCAGATATATTCGCTCCACATAGGAGTCGAACTCTGGTTGACGGGAGCACCACTGTGATTGCAGCCATTGGTCTACTGCCCCGAAAACATAGGAGCCACATGTTAGGCGATTATAGTTTCGAGGGGACGCATGATTGATCTTGATCGGTGGGGCGCATACGGGGGTGGTTTCGGGATGGATCCATTTGGCGATGTCAAAGGGAAGGAAGGCGCTCTCTCGCCACGTGCGGTGAGGGCACGACTGGAGGAGGCGATGGGCAAGTTAGGTCTGAAGGAAGAGAAAGCTACACCACTGGTGATAGATGACGTCGACGAGGGTGAACCGACGAAGTGGTCATTGGCATGGAAAATTCTCCATCGACATACGTTCCACATCCACACAATTTCAAAGGCTCACCATCCAACTTTCGGGGAACCCTAGAATTCTGATCTTCAGCTCTGAAAGTGAAATCGTCTTTGTGGCAGAATTTCCTCCAATAATGACATATACTTAGCTTTATTACCTCCGATATGCCTACCATAATGACATAAGTTAGCTCTAATATGCTAAGTTAGCTCTAATATGCTTAGTTACCTAGGTTATCTCAATAATGACATATACTTAGCTTACTTATGTAAAAAATGGCAAAATTAGCTTACTTAGGTAAAAAAATGGCATAATAACCTTTGTAACCTCATAAATATCATATACTTAGCTTATTTTCCTCCAAAATGACATAATAAGATTACTTAGCTAAAAATGGTCCATTTTACTTAAGTTAGCTCTAAAATGACCTATACTTAGCTTCGTTTCCTCCAAAATGACCTAAGTTAGCTCCAAAATGACACATTTTACCTAAGTTGGCTCCAAAATGACCTAAGTTAGCTCTAAGTTAGCTCAAATATGCTAAGTTAGCTCTAATATGCTTAGTTACCTAGGTTAGCTCAATAATGACCAATACTTAGCTTACTTATGTCAAAAATGGAATAATAAGCTTACTTAGGTTAAAAATGGCATTATAACCTCCATAATCTCATACATATCATATACTTAGCTTATTTTCATCCAAAATGACATAATAAGCTTACTTAGCTCCAAAATGACATACTGTCGATGAGAATGACACCTATGGGATCACTGGGATCCCTTCTACGGTCGGCGGGCGCGAGGTCGTGAGAAGAGCAGGTTTAGAAGCTAGCACACGGGTCATTTACCCAGGTTTGGGCCGCAAGGATGCGTAAAACCCTAGTACTGCTTTGGTAGATGGATTGAGTGTTCTTGAGCTTTCTGAACTAGCTACGGTGGCTGCGCCGTTCCAAAAAGCTGAATCCCCCTCCTGGTCGTCTCGGGCCTCCTTTTATAGAAAAAGGGGCTGCCATAGTGGCACACGGGAGGTGGAAAGGCCTACAGTGCGCGAGCTTATCGCACGGCATTACGGGACAAAGCGCATTAAATGTGCTACGTAGGTGGCCATTAGCTTTATCGGGATGGGAACGAGGCACGTCCCGTCGGTCGCCACTTCGCTTCGCCTCGACACGCGCCCATGCTAGCGATGCATGCGGCGCCATGTAGGTAGGCAGGCAGCTGAGGTGGTGGGGTGGTAGGGCCTTCATGAAGATCTGCATGACGCCACATAGGTGCTTGCTGATTTGGCCTGGCAGCTGCATGTTGCCACGCAGGTGCCTGCCCAGCTGGTTGCGCTGGCAGCTGCATGTGAACGGCGTCGGAGTCTTGGCTGGTGGCGGAGTCTTGGTTGGCATGGGCCTAGCAGTGGCCCTGCTGACGACCTCGGCAAGGGTCTTGCCGGGGGCCCCGCATGGGTCTTGCCGTGGCATTGCTGCCATCCCCGACAAGGGTCTTGCCGGGGGTCTTCTGGATTTCCTCGGCTAGGATCCTGCCGAGGGTCGCCGTCTTCTGGTCCTCATGTGAACTCAGATGTTTATGAGCTTGACGAAGATTTGCATGCCACCACAGAGGCGCCTCCCGAGCCAGTTCCAACGCAGTTGGTTAGGTTGGAGCCGGTGGGCTTAAGCGTGGCTCACTCCGCTGGCATCGGGCAAGTTGCCTCAGCAACGCTCTTGCCGGGGGTCGGGGGGCCGCCTCGGCAAGGACCTTGCCGAGGGAGTCCACCTCGCCCTCTCGCCCTCCTGCGCTTCTGGTCTTGGCGTTGCCTTGGTTTCCTCATGCTTCGGCTTCTCTCCGGCTTCCCTCCTCTGCCCTGCTAAGTTTGGCCGCGACGCGTGGCTCTGACTGCCCGTGCACAAGTAAAGGGGTCAAAAGGAGAGCCCCTACTTTTGTACACCGACAGGAGCCCCCGGGCCTGGGCCATACATAAGTGCGACGCGTTGTTGGGCTAGGCCTAGAACGGTGCGCGGGCAGGTGGGGCGGATTTCACCATAGTAATTTCTCGTCCGCTGCGCTTCCCCATGACCCACGTTGAACATGCGACATGGAGGGTCGGGCGCGACGTGGGGGTCATGCATGGGGCGGTTTCCGCATGCATGCATCACATCGTGGTAAAGAGGCGGCCTGCGCCTTCCTCGTAAAAGGAGGGAGGCGCAGAGGCACGACCCATTTGCTTGGGTGGACTCAGGTCATGGTCTTCAAGGCGCCCGCGCCCCACGATCACGGGGTGGGGAGCGGCCGCTTCGCCTGTCCCTTTAATGCTGCTTGCTCGTCATGTGTCCTTCATGCAGGTGGCAGGAGGAGGAAGCAGGAAACCGGGCAGTCGCTGATTGGGGCAGCAGGCCGGTCCTGATTCCCTGGGCGCCCGATGACCGGATTGGTCGAGTGGGGCGACCGAGCCCCGACTCCACCCCTTTATAAGGAGGGGAGGGGGCGGCATTCCACATTCTCCCATCATCCGTCTCCTTCCACCTCCGCTTCTTTCTTCTATCCGCCATGGCGAGAGGAAGCACTGGCCTTCGGCGGTGGCGGCGAGGGTTGCTGCTCGGCAGCGCGTTCCTCCTCCCCAAGAGCTCGTGCTGGCGGAACCGGCCACGAGGGGTAGGGGGAGGGGACGAGCCCGAGGTCGTCGTGGCGCTCGGGGGAGAGGAGGACGGGGCGGCGCATCGGCCTCGCCTCCGCCAGCGATGCCTCCCCCGACGGAGCACCACGTTGGGGACCAGCCCCGCGAGTTCTTCATCAGGCTACGCCGGCCACCGTGTCGCCGCCTCCGTCTTCCTACTGCATTTGCTCGGGCGATGGAGCTCGATCCACCCCAGACCCTCTGGTTGCACATGAAGGGTTGTGGGAACGGCGGCACGCGGGTCGACGTTGACTTCCCTACTTCTGACGTCATGTACCTTCGCCGTGGATGAAAGACGTTCACATGCAACCACAGCTTGACGGTGGGGCTTGTCCTCTACTTCAAGTTAACGGAGGGCAGCCTCCGATGATGAAGATTCCTCCTCAAGTGGGAGTGACCAGGAGGACAGCGATAGCGACGACGAGGGAGTCGAGCGGCAGGATGCTGACTCCGACTAACCGCGCCGCCGTTCCCTCGGCCACGCGCCTTGTCGAGGGCAATCCTCGCCAAGCTCTCCATCGGAGCGCTCCCCGTCGTCTCCTTGGGTGGCTGGCGTAGGAGGGTCGAAGAAGGCGAAAAATGCGGGTGGCGGCCGTCAAATCAGAGTACGCGGGCACCGGCGCCTTCGTCGCGTATTGCCGGCCCACTACCTCATCTTCCAGCTCCCCTCCCGGCACAGGGACATTCTCTTGGTGCCTTCTGCTCCTCGCACCTCGCCCAGGCGCTCTTTTCGCCCTCCTGCCCTCTTACTCCACCTTCTGAGGAGAGGGACAAGAAAGGGATCACGGGCATCTTATCTTTTTTTAGTTTGTAAGCCTGCGGGCACTTGTTAATTTTAAGACTTGTAATCCCCTTTGCCCATTTTTTTAATTCCGTATGAACTATACCTGTATGGGATGTTTTTAATGAAAAAGAGTTCTTGCCGGGTTCTTTGTGCGTGAGCGAGGCCCGTGCCAAGGATGAATCCTTGTTATTTTTAAGATAAACATTGTCGCCCGGCAACATGACTTGCCATCTCCCCACTTCGGTCGACCATTCTTGCTCTCTTGGAGGAGGCAGGGGCGAAGTACAGTTAGGCCCCTCGTTCATCTCCTCGCCACCACGAGTACTACCAAATTCTGACCCAGGAGGTAGCCCTTGGGTACAAGAAAGGGGGAGCACAGTGGTTTTAAGAACATAAACGAGGTTTCACATGTCCGAGTTCTATATGGAAATGCAGAACATGGGGATGAAAGACTTATCTGGATCCACAGCCCCCGGCAACCTTGGCTCGCCATGGTTGGATCCTTGTATCTTCAGCCCCCGGCAGTCTTCGCTTGCCGGGGTCGGAGTGACGGTTCGTTCTCTTTTTCCCGAGCGGCTCAACAGAAGTGTCTGCGTGCCCTGCGAACCAAAGGGAACAGAAGGACGCACACTCGATGCTAACCACTATCAACCCTAACCGAGGGAGAGACTTGACCTAGCATGCATGCTATAACTTAGGGCACCAGCGCTTCGTTTATTTATGTTCAGGGTCTGCGCCTAGCTTTGTACAGAGGGTTACATGCCTTGCCGGCAAGGCTCGTACAAAAGGTGGTTCTCTGAGAGGCCCGACAACCGCGCCTTATGGGTAAAACTTGCGAAGATGCTCGATGTTCCAGGAATTGCTTACTGGGACAACATCTTCGGTCTCCAGGCGGACTGCGCCAATCCTGGTGACTCGTATTACCCGATAAGGTCCTTCCCACTTTGGCGTCAACTAGTTGGAATTCTTGGCCGACTCAACGCGCCGAAGAACAAGGTTGCCTTCCTCAAAGCTTCGGGCATGAACCTTGCGGCTATGGTAGTGGCGCAAGGCTTGCTGGTAGCGTGCTGCTCTCACAGCCGCCCAAAGACGATCTTCCTCAAGGAGCGTTGCGTTATCTTGCCGCAATCGCACTTTCTCAAGCTCGTCATAAGTGAGCACTCGAGGTGACCCGTATATGAGTTCCATGGGGAGAACTGTTTCTGCCCCGTATACCAGGGCAAAGGGTGTTTGGCCGGTGGCTCGATTTGGCGTTGTTCTGATCGACCAAAGAACCGCCGACAACTCATCAATCTGGCGCCTTTTGCTTGTGTGCATTACTTCACCATTTGCCCTCTCCGCTTGGCCGTTGCTCCATGGGTGTGCCATGGAAGCAAAACGGACCTTGCTGCTGAGGTCTCGGATGTACTGCATGAAGGTGTGGCTTGTGAACCGCGTGCTGTTGTCGGTGATGACTCTGTTTGGCACACCAAAATGGCAGACTAGTCCCTTGAAGAACTTGACGGCTGACTGTGCTGTCACCTTCCTCACTGCTTCCACCTCTGGCCACTTTGTGAACTTGTCGATTGCAATGTACAAGTATTCGAAGCCCCCGACAACACGGGTGAAGGGGCCCAGTATGTCGATCCCCCAGACCGAAAACGGCCAGGTGAGAGGAATTGTTTGAAGGGCTTGAGCTAGTTGATGAAGCTTCTTTGAATGGAACTGACACGCTTCACACTTGGGCCAGAAGAAGCCTTGCCGGAATGCCTTGCCGGCAAGGTCCCTCGACCCTATGTGGGAGCCACATATGCCTCCATGTATCTCTGCCAACAACTCTAGTCCTTCCTCCTGTGGAATGCACTTCAATTTCACACCGTTCGATCTTTTTCTGTACAGGACGTCATTGACGAACTTGTACAAGGCAGACCGACGGGCTACTTTTTCCTCTTATTTCTGCTCCTCAGGAAGTTCCCCTGTCTGGACGAAACGGACGGTATGCCGTGCCCATGCCGGAGCCTGGGCCTCGACGGCAAGGACCAAAGGCATCTCTTCCACCACGGGGGCAGCCGTCTCTACGGCCAGGGCTTGGCGCCCTGCCGGAGCCAGGTGCCCCTTGGCAGGCTCGGAATCCACGACCACACCCTTGCCGGCGACCCTGGGGCTCGGCGGGAAAGTACTTGCCGTGACCCGATTTCCTAAGCTTGTTCTGCTCCATTGATGGTTCGACGGATGGTTGAGTTAACCGAAGCAAAAAGGTACCTAGTTCCATAGGTAGCTTGAATGCAGCGTGCTTTGACAGGTAGTCTGTGATGTCGTTCTTCGCTCGGGGAACGTGCTCTGCTTGAATACCGTCGAAGCGCTCCTCCAGCTTCCTCACCTCATATATGTAGGCCTCCATCAACGGACTCTGGTAATCTTTGTTGACCTTTCTGATGAAAAGCTGCGTATCACCCCTGACAATGAGCTTCTTCACCCCGAGGTCTGCCGCGATCCTGAGTCCGGCGAGCAGCCCCTTGTACTCAGCAGTGTTGTTTGTGGACATCTCCATCAGAAAGTGCATCTGGATCACATACTTGAGGTGCTCTCCGGTGGGTGCGACAAGTAGCATGCCGGCACCGGCGCCTTGCAGCGAGAACGCCCCATCAAAGTACATGATCCATTCGCGACTTGCTTCCTTACCAGGGAGAGCGGTCTCCTAGATTTCCTCGTCGGGCGTTGAGGTCTATTCTGCAATGAACTCCGCCAAGACCCTACTCTGGATTGACGAAGTACTTTCAAACTTCAAACCAAAGCTTGAAAACTCCAGGGCCCACTCCAGAATCCTTCCGGTTGCATCTGGGTTGTGCAGTATCCGTTGCAACGGGAGGCGGGTGACGAAAGCAATCTCATGAGCTTGGAAGTAATGACGCAGCTTTCTCGAGGCCATAAGGAGGCCGAAGAGCAATTTCTGCACACCGGAGTACCTTGACC